>NC_056728.1:539170939-539268439 GCF_019279795.1 Protopterus annectens | reverse complement strand
GCCCATCATTAATGCTGGTGTATACGGTATCTGCAGGTGACACTGAAGTGCTCTGGGGGCCAAAATAGTTTCTGAAACCTTGCTGTTTATGACATAGTAATCCGTAACTATTTACATGTTTTAACAATTGTTGGTATATTGAGTTTTCAAATATTTTATCAAAGGAGCAAATATTAGAGATGGATATGTAGTCTGCCAGATTTAAATTGGATTGGACTTCATGTAAGGGAATAATGATTGTGTGTTTGAATGCAGGAGGGAGTATACCTCTAGTGAGGCAGAGGGTAAAGATATAAGTGAGGTGTTTAGCAACTCTTTCAGCTGATAGATTCAGGAAAAAGGGATGGAGTATACTGCACTTAGCAGCAGATGAATTAAGTTTAGTTAGGTGAATTTGTGTTTCATTTATGTCTGAGAAATGAAATATAGCTGAAGGTAGATAATAGGTAGAGTTCCTACACTTACTACCTATACTGTTTCTTACATTTTCTTCTTTTCTGCTGACATTCAAAATAGAAAACTTCTTCCTTGCAGGACATAAAGCTAACTGTACATGCAAGACATCTGAGCTCATAAGCACAGTACAAATTCATTAGCATGTTATGTCCAGTCTAAATGAGAAGATAAACCTTTACTTTTCCATAAGAATATCCCATCTTCTGATGTCACCTAGAATGGACTTGTGGTTAATACCATTTCTGTTACTTAACTGACTGGACTGAAGTACTTTTACTAGTTAAAGCCATATGTTTGTCATTTTTACCTATAAAATAAAGACTTTACTATCACAAATATAGTACATGAAAATAAACACAGAAAAATGTATCTATATATTTAAAAGAATACTTCAAAAGGAAACGTCTTCCCTGAATAAACAACAATACAAATTGGAAACAACATACAATTCAAAAGGACAATACATTTTAAATGCTGGCAATACTATTTCAAGTAATCCTTATTAAACAAAACTGAGAAAAAAATAAGGGACTATTTTTCTTAGAACCATCAATGATTTACAAAAATATCCTATAAAAATAAAAACTTTGCAAATAAGCACACCAGTCTACAAATGCAAACACAAAATATAATTTTCGAAGAACAATAAACTAAATGGTACTGTATTTACACATAACACAATTAATTAAAAAAAAACACAATTTAATCTTCATGTAAAAAAGTACATTAAAAACAAAGACCCTCCCCTTCACACATATGTGATGACCTTGCTCTGGGCAAGTAATCAAGGAGCCTGAATCCTCACCACTGACACTGGTGAGGGATGTTCACTTGGAATAAAAATAGATGAACACTATTTCCAGATACAGCTCTTTGTACCAAGCACAATTTCCCTTAAGAGCAGAAAAGGAACTCAGGCTGTGGGCTGGGTTTCCCCTCTCTCTGACTCTCTCTCTCTCTCCCCCCAGGCTCCCAGTAAAACTCCACAGTGGCACAGCTGTAGAGTTGAGTCCTCAGCTGAGTGTTCCAAGCCAAGTCCTCCACCACCTTCTCTGTGAAAGCAGTACTATTTGTTCCTGATCCAAGTAACTGACACACACACACTCTTTGAGATTTGATTTTCACACACACACACACACACACACACACACACACACACACACACACACACACACACACACACACACACACACACACACACACACACACACACACACACACACACACACACACACACACACACACACACACACACACACACACACATGGGAATGGCTGGCACAGATTTACCAGCTATGTCCAGACAGTAAGTTAGTTCTACCACCACCAGAGCACTCCAAAGCCAGCTACTCTACGACTCTCACAAGGTTACCCAATTATACTGAGTAAAATTAATACTAATACAAATGGTAGTATTTGACTAGTGTAGCAAGGCTTTAGACTTCCAGGAGTGGCCACAGGGTCACCGATTAAATATAAGCATTCTTAAAGATTAAAATATTCAGTTTACTATCAAATGGGTGATCGGACCATGTGCGATTCACGGCAGTCTGAAATACTCCATTCGATAGCATAGAATGAACGGACATGGAAATGTAGAAATGCATTCCCTGTTGTGACTTTCTACATTTTAATGCAGATCGCACTATAGTGGGGATCGGGAAATGTACCTTTTCCCTCAATGTAATGCGAACTCTGAGTTTGTATATATAAGTAGCAGGGGGTGTGGGTTGCTCAGTACGTAGAGTTGTGGAAGTCTCGTGAATGTTCAAATTGTGTCAAATTCAAACATTCAGCACTTCCGCGTTCGACATTTTTAGCATTCATTTCTTTCCATATTCGCCCATATTGTTCACACAAACGTTAACACACATATTGCAAGTTCACATAAATGATAATAAACCAAAATATTCTCTAAAATCATCATCACCATCATCATCATCCCCTTTTTCCCATTTACATGAGGTCGGGGTATCGTATTAACTGTCGCCAACTCTCTCAATTCAGTACCACTCTCCTGCCTTCTTCAACACTCATGCCTGACTGTCGCAGATCTTCTTTTACACAATCCATCCACCTCTTTTCTGGACACCCTCGCTTCCTCTTACCTTCTTCCTGTCTGTCCCAAATCGAATATGATAAAGATGCTGGGTGAGCTAGGGGAGAAATGGCTCATGAGGGTACTAATTGCAGTGTGGAGAGAAAGGCGTATCCCAGATGACTGGAGAATAAGCATACTCGTGCCAGTGTACAAGAACAAAGGGGACATCCACAACTGTGGACAGTACAGAGGCATCAAACTCCTACCACATTGCATGAAAGTTCTGGAGAGGGTGATTGATAAACGGATATGCAGAATAGTAGAATGTAAGATGGGAGATGAACAGTTCAGATTCAGATCAGGATGCGGCACAATTGACCCTATGTTTGCATTGAGACAGATACTTGAGAAGAAACTAGAGAAGAGGAGAGAGTCAAACTGGGCTTTCCTAGACTTGGAGAAAGCATATGACAAGGTCCCAAGAAAGCTGATCTGGGCAGTACTGCGGTGGTTTGAAGTCCCAGAAACATTGGTAGAATTAGTACAGGCTATGTACAAGGACCCAGTGACTCAAGTATGAACAGTGTTTGGCCTCACTGAGGGGTTCCCAGTGGGAGTGGGTGTACACCAGGGTTCAGCTCTGAGTGCACTGCTGTTCATACTGGTACTGAACTACATCAACAAACATGTTGGAGGGGTCAGAGCAACAAAGCTGCTGTATGCAGACAATGTGGCAGTACAGGCAAATTCTGATCTAGAACTTCAGCAAAGGATAGGAGAATGGAATGCAAATCTGAAGGCACATGGGATGAAACTAAGCACAGATAAGACAGTGGTAATGGCAGCAGATTGGGGAAATCAGAAGAAGCTGAGAATAGAGATAGATGGGAAGATAGTGGGACAGGTAAACAGCTTCAAGTATCTGGGAGGGGTGGTTGAGGAGAAGGGTAGTCTGAATGAAGAGGTCAAAGCTAGAATCAGAGGGGTTGCAGCCAACTGGCATAGAGTATCAGGTGTAGTATATGACAGAAGTATGCCAACGAAGCTGAAAAGTAATGTGTACAAGACAGTGGTGCGACCAGTAGTACTGTATGGTACAGAAACCTGGGCAGTAAAGGCAGAACAGTTGAAGAAGCTAGAGGTGATGGAAATGAAGTGCCTGAGAAAGGTGGTAGGATGCACACTGCCGGACAGGCGAAGAAATGAGGACATAAGAGCAGAAGCCAAAGTAGCTCTGATTGCAGAAAAGATCAAAGAGAAAATATTCTCTAAAAGACCAACCACAATGAAAATTTAAATATATTTAATAATAAATAATAAAAGAACATGACAATACTAAATAGCTATTTAGAACAAACACCAGATCAATCACATGAAATATTAACCATAACACAGATGGATAGATCCATACAGATACAGAAAAAAAATACTTAACTAATCTCACTATATTTTCCTGACTGATCTAAAGAATTACTGTTCCCTAGTTCACTTACTAGAACAAAGGAAGATGAAGTGGGTAAGTAGTCCTCCTACTTGGTCAGGTTTCAAAAAACAACTGCCCTGAGACTTCTATCTCATCTAGCATTTAAACATAATTTCAGTGTTGTATTAATGAATGGCATCACATGCATCTGGTCATTTGATTTCTGGTTCACACATTACCCCCTTTACTAGAAACTGAACCAGAATTTAGCACATATGTGTTACCATACATACAGATAGAGCTTTGCAGATATGTGTTATAGTATCTGGAAGCTATAAAACCATTAAAAAACTTCCACCCTTTCAGGGTAGCAATTAGTTCACACCTAATGGCAATATAGTAGGATTCCTAGTCCTGGTTTTCACAGACATTTTGTCTCTAGCTGCAATCAAAACTGTAAGATAGAATCTTTATGGCCTAAACCAGGTAATTTAATTTCAGACTGTTTTTCAAAGTTAGATGTACTGAGATAACCTCTTCTCTTCTAGCATCCTGTGTCACAATATATTTATTTCAACAGTTACAATGCAGTCTGACATACAGGTGTATTTCTTTTCTGTCCAGCAGAACCCACTGTTGGTACATTTTTAACTCAGGCAGCTTTGCAAATACATTTTCAGTACAAGCACCTGCACAAATCAGTTTGATATACAAATGACATATGATTCTTTACAAAACTCCAGGTAGCTATGCTGGCATATGTTACACATTCACTTCCATACTTCTCCTGGCATGGCTGGCAATACCTCACATCATCACAACATATATTGGCACTGTATCCTAACTTCATTTTACTCCCTTGCCCACTTGCACTAATTTAATTTTGTGTATTTATTTGCCCTTTGTTGACCAAGTTAACCCCACTAGGTTAGTGACCTCTATTCAGAGAAGAAGCGATGATATTTATACTAATAAGGGAAAATTGACAGGGGCATTGAGAAACTTTCCCTACTCTTTTCAATAGGTACAGAGGGATCTTTCATGTCTACCTGAGCTACAGCCAGTTCAAGCAAATGGGACTTCTTTTTAATGGTCTCATCCAAAATGTGACATGCTCAGGAGGGCAGCACACTCTTCTGTTGCACTGCAGTGTCAACAGTCCATCTACACAGTATTATAATAACAGGCATTAACTACACTTCAGCAATCCTCTTACTTGTTTCTATTTTGTTTATCTTGTACTCTGTTCTGCACTTACGTCTTCACCTCTTAGATTCCACTGATCTAATTTCTTTACTTATTTCTTTTTTCTTTAATTTCTCATTATTTCTTCCTATCAGTCTATTAACTGTGTTTTGTATAAGCAGCATATGTAAATATTTAATGGCTTTCTTGTATCATTTGCCTTTGACCAAATCTTAGAGCTTGTCAACCTCAGCCTTTGCTGAAAATGAATTCTGCTCAGTCAGACTATCCAGTTCAATAAATGGAAAATAAAAGAATATAATAACAGTATCCTTCAGTGTAGGTGTTTTTTTTTTTTTTTTTTTGTAAATAAAAGACCCTCTTTGATGAGGAGGATTCATAGTGGTAGTGTTTTGGATAAAAACACCACTTGTCAGTCCATTACTTTTCTATAATAGCCACCTTGGAAAGCATTATTGCTGATTCAGTACTCTCATTTAGAAACCATACTCTGTTTAGATCTAAAGGTTTTAAACATGAGCTTGTTGTAGGCCACATCTATGCATCATCATATCATTTAATTTCAACTCCTTTTTATGGCATCTTTCTACTACTAAGATCTGATGCTAACACGATTCATATCTGGAGCACTAATTAACATAAGAATTCTCCTGAACCACTGTTAGTACTCATTGTGGAATACATATGTGCATGTTAATCAAGTGATATTGAAATGTACGTGGTACTTTTTTAATAAAATAGGTGTAAATTTTGATTCATTCAACCATTTTAAACAGCACAATTACTGTGAAAGGTACCTTACTTAAATGTAGATTTTATAGAGACAAATTAATTCAGCCCTGAACCTCTGATGGATGCCCACCGTATCCGGCATCCAGAATGACAGCTCAATGGCTCATTTTCAAAATCACCTGACAAGCATGACAAATGTACATCTTGTAACCCTTGAAACGTGAGTGCTTGATTTCCATTCAGTATTGTAACGCAGCATTGATAGTATCATTACTTATGCTTCATTAGAGTCACGTTGAACTTTCTAGAATATTATTCTGCATAAAAAGTATGGACCATCCTGATTCCACATTAATCACCTCTCTTTCACTAATCTTTTTTTCTAAGTGTCTCAAGCCACTGTTCCACATTCAGCCTAGAGAGACAGAGAGAGAGCACTTCTGACCACTGAATGCCTCATTTGTTAGTTCTGATATTGTTAATTATCATGCATGTTTTTTTAACAAAACTGTTTTAATAGTTTTATCCTTTCTCTAGTAATACATAGAAGTAAAGCTACACTTTGCTTTAAATTCTGATCTTACTACCGAATAGGCTAACTTGTTAACAAACTCATTGTATCTTGGGTATCTCCACTGTGTATAAACACAAGCCTTACTTATGTTTATTCCTCCACTGTGTATAAACACAAGCCTTACGTATGTTTATTAATTTGCTGTAATTTGTTTCATTCATTATTAATGCTACCTTTGAGCTCCTTTTATGAAACAACATTTACATATTTACCATCTCTATTCTATGCTTCAGTGCTTATTCATTCATTTTACCTAAATGACTCTATTTATGATCCTTTCTTTCAAACAGATCAGTCATAATGCCCAGACGTTCTATACATATAAGGATGTTTGATGTATTTTTCTCAGTTAATCAAGGTGAGATGAATACAACAAATCAATGAGTTATTTACAAAACTGCTAAATATAATGGCTGGCCAGTACATAAGAAGAGGAAATAAGATCAGTCAATAGAACAAAATTAACAAACATGTATTGAAATACAGGAAACAAAATGGGATGCCATGGTTTTACTAACATAACAGAAAAGAAGAATTAATAGTAAGGTGGATAATGTATGCTTAGCAGTGCTGTTATTGTATTTAGTGTCCTAGAGGTGGGATATCTGGCAATATCCCTGCTATGTGTGTACATTTACCAGTCTGGCCATATATGGCTGTTTGCAGTTTGATAGGTGGCCTTGTGGCCAGGGACAATATGGCCTGCCCAAGGCATGTGTTGCCTCCATTGTACATTACACCAGCTGCATACCTGTGTCTGTCCATAGGGTGACAGTCCGCAGCATAGGGGTCTGTGGGTGAGTTTATTATATACTGTTGTGGCCTTGGTCTGTTTCCATTGGACAACTGTTGTGATGTGTAAGTGCAGATAACCCCAGTATTTTGGGGTATGTGGGTACATTTGTACATTCCCACACATATCTATATAAATGTGTATAACAGGGATGTCTCCTTAAATGTTGTGTGTGTACATTATGTAAATGTGCTATGTAGATATATGTGGAGAGTCTATGTATCATTATACTTTATATAACTAAATATACATCTTGTTTACACACACACACACACACACACACACACACACACACACACACACACACACACATACACACACATATACACACACACACACACACACACACACACACATACATGCACACACACACACACACACACACACACACATATATATATATATATGCCACATACTGATAAATATACTAATCAATCATGAGGGGGATAGGGACAGACAGATATGTATACATAGCTGTATATATGTACAGACATATTTCCACATAGTAGGTCTTTGGGTGGTAGAAGCAACAGACTTTGGCTCAAGTTAGCTAAGTGTAGTAGCATGCCCAATGTGACTGTCAGTACTTACAAGGTGACTCCAGGAAGATCTACCTGTACTGCAGTCTGGGATTATGTGTGCTGCAGGCCATTGGCTGCTGCACCTGTTACTACAATACTGCAGTTCCCTGATATTGTCCAAGGCATTCCCCGGCTGTTTGCGGACCCTAATATGTCACTCATACCTCACAACTGTGCAGGGTTTTACAGACTGTCCAGAATTCTGCCTCATATGTTTGGTCTATTTTACATAACATTGTGGTTTTCTGGCAAATTAGTGGCAAATAAGTAAAGATTGAAGTCAATAAATAATGACAGCCATTTGAGTTTCAGACTCCATATGCATCAGGGGATTCATGCTAATGTAAGACCTGTTGTTCTATCAGCATTCTACATTTGTAAGAGCAATATTTAAAACCTGTCGCTATTTGTGGGCCTTTATCCCACTTTTATTCATGGCTTTGGCCTGATTTCCTGGTCTAAAAGGTTGAGAGGTATGAGGTGATTGGGGTACATAATGTAACAGCACACACAGAATGACAGTCTGCATACCTCTCCCTGTACATGGTTTTGTAGACTGTCCAGCATTTCAGCCCATATGTCTGCTCTGTTCCTCATACATTTGTGGTTTTCAAGTACTATACTGTAAAATGCAGTCACTGAACTGTTGTAACTACTGATACATTTAAGTGATGGCCTTTACATCCTGCAGCTAATCTGACCTGTTGAAACTTGCTGTTATACTAACCACTTTCTAGGTTAATCAGAGCATGTATAATTTCTAGGTTTGTCGCTTTGTCCCTCCATTCACTCTGGCTTTGTCTAGCTTTCTTGTGGTAAAAGACTGAGGGGTTATGACAGTCTGTGGGAATACCACCTAAAGACTACCTCAATTGCAAAACACGTGGCTAATGCCAGATTCAAAGCATCAACACCATCATCCATGCTAATGGCCTAGCCTACTGAGCCACACAGGCTGCTCTACAGGGATGCATCATTCATCACACAAGCAACAGCATACAGACATATACATTGTCACCCCTGCATTATGTGAGACCTACAACATGTGGCCAGGTTCTGTTTGTATGTCACAGCCCTAGAATTGTGTGGCCTGCTGATATATCATTGCAAATATACTGCTACAACTGTTATATGGGTACATTGATGAGTTGGTGGTGGTGGATGACCAGCCCATGCACTGCTGGTATGCACAGTCATGCAACTATTCTGTGAACCCACTGTTCCACATCTCCCTTGAATAATGTAGTGGGGTTACCAGACATGTGGCCTAGTGAATGTTATGGGGCACATACTACTGGACAGAGGACCTGTTGTCCCAAGTGTCTGTTAGATCTCTGCAAGTAGCCCAGTAGCCCAGTATATTCCCTTGCATACATGGGACAGGTCCATACATATGCTACCTTATTCTAGTACTACTTAAAGTGGTGAGTAGTTGTGTGACTTACCTTGCGAATGCAGCAATTGACAGACCTGTAGTTCTGGGCTGACTCTGTCTGATGCACGCAGTACACATCCAATACATGGTGAGGTACAGGTTGTGTAGGCTGGCTGGCATCATTTTTATTAATATGTATGGGAGTCGGATTATAGTGTCATTCCCTAGGGCCCTAGGTTGTCAGTGCATGTGCTATGCATTGTCTCTTGGCCAAGGTCAGGGCATACTGGGCACGCCTACATCTGACTACAGGGACAACATCAGGGTTTTCCTCCTCCGACTCCCCCTGTAGGTGTGGCTGTGGTGACCTAGGCACTGGTTGAGGACTGTGTATCCCTTTCCTTTGCTGATCCTCCTGCAGTTGTTTCCACAGGATCATATCATGTAGCATGGCACATACTGTGAACATGTGTGCACATGTGGCTGGACAGTACTGCAGGGCTCCACCAGATATATCGAGGCACCAGAACCGTGATTTCAGAAGCCCAAACTCATGCTCTGTGATGTTCCTAATTTGTGTGTGTGCCTCATTATGGCATTCTTCAGTGAGTGTGTGTCCATTTCTGATGGGTGTCATCATCCATGTTTCCAGTGCATAGCCAGCGTCCCACAGTAAATGGCCATGTGGGATGTCCCACCTAGCAAACATCTGGTACAGCTGTGATGTATGCCAGATATACCAGTCATGATAACTACCAGGGCTGCAAGCATATGCATTCATGATAATGCCCTGAACATTGCACATGACCTGGCAGTTGATGGTACCCCTTGCGGTTCACGTAAATTCTACCCTCTTCAACAGGTGGTGCCTTGATGTGTACATGAGTGCAATCTATGGTACCCAGTATCTCAGGGTAGTGTGCTACACTCACCTCAGGCATGAGGGGAGAATAAATGTGCTGACTGGCATGCGGTAGCATGGCATCCAGGAACTGGTGGAGTACCCTGGATGCTGATGCCTGTGAGACCACCAACATGACCCCAGCTGGTCTGTGGAATGTACCTATAGCTAGTATCCTAAGAGCTACACATACTTTAGTTTCCACTGGGATGGGTTCCCCTCTGTTGGCTCTGGGTCCGAGTTGAGGTCGGCAGAGCACAGTGAGTTCTTGTAGTATGTAGTATGTCCCTGTCCACCCTGTAGTGCTCTACAATCCCCAGCTCATGTAGCCCCTGGTAGGTTACACTGGGCCTATACACTCTTCTCCTTCTCAGTCTAGCCCTATGGTCAGCATCAGTAGCAGCAGCATTGACCTCAGCATCTAGCCCATACATATATAGCAGATCTGCAGCAGTTCCTAACATGTCTTCAGTTAAAAGTCTCAAGTCTGTACTCCAGTGGTGCAGAGCATGGAGTGAATCAAATTTAAGGGGTTCTGCAACCTTTATAATGCTCTGCTTTAGGTGGACCCTTTGTGATTGGCTACCTATGATACATTCCACCTGCCAAGTACATCATTAAGGATTGTTACTGGCCCTAGTTCAAGTAGAACAGGGGTCATCAGTAATTAAGATCTCATTGCCTTTCTCAGCCAATTTTTTTTAGCAGCCTTCCTCTCTCGACACTGCAGCGCACCACTCAAACACATGCCACGAAGGTAAACAATGCTCAGCAGTCATTGTATATGCCCCATAAATGATCACTCTCAGCACAGTGATGCACCATGCAAACACACTCAAACACATGCCCTGAAGGTAACCAAAACCTAGCAGCCAGTTTACACACCCCCTTGTTGAGTACAGTGGCATGCCATGCAAACAAGCACTGCTGTGCTTCAATGAGCTTAAAAGGATGTGGACACCCCTCCCCCTTTTGATGTTGGCTAACTCCTCTCTGAACACGAACATGGTTCTCTGCCTACATGGATGGAATCTGTGGACATGGATACCCATTTCTGCTATCCGGTAACCCCAGCTCATTTGCACAGAGATCCATGCATACAACCTGGGAACTACATGGGTCCAGGCCCTGCCTCCTTAGCAACTACTGCAGTCTACCATTGTACATACTCCACATAGGGTCCTATAATGCATTACTGTAACATAGTACTAATTTCCATTTTTATATTTTTTTAATTCATTTTTTCTTAGCATGTGTGCAGTGTACCATGTAAACATGATCTGATTATTAAAAAAAATATATTTTAAATTATTTTCCATTAGATTTTGTATGTACAGTGGATAGTTCTGCACATATCTGTGTCATCTATGCTATCTATATCCTGCTTTCTGCACTTTTACAGCCCTTGATCTCTGTTTAACATCCTGTACAGAGAATTTTTCTATGTACATTTTGGACACCAACACGGGGTCTGCAGAACTGATTATCTGCTTTCTGGATCACTCTACCACCCTCTTTTGAATGCAATTCACCTGCTTATGAGGTGATTTGCATGCCAAGGACACTTCCATGTTGACGCGCTCGTGCATGCCCCTCAGCTCTGTTTCCTGGATCGCACACCTGCTGACTTTCTTGTAAGCAGTGTGCCACTATGCCTACATGGAAAATAAGTCTGTGTAGCCTGTATTCAATTCCCCCATTGTCTTAAATAGGAGTGTTTGTTGAATTGCAAATATTAAGTTTAGCAGTGACTGTGAGATATTGATAAAAACACCAGGATATTCTGATTGTTCCACAGCAATTTAACCAATCCTAAAGCTGGATCACCTTCTAGTAAAGCCCACGTATGCCTTCTATAAATACAAGATGAGTTGTTTGATTGTATTCTCAGTTTAATCTGTAAATCCCTATAATAAAGACTGAGAATTTGTGACATGAAAGAAGTGCAACAACCTCCTATTATGTGACAGAACTGATATCACAAACAATCAGAGGGCAGTGACAAGTGACCTAATCTGAAAAAATCAGCAAATGGGACATCTGTACGTCTTTTTTTCAGAAATACATACAAATTTGCTAAATTATAACCTACTAAAAAGAATCAGGGTTACTGCTCTTCCATCCCTGTCTGTGGAATATAGGGAGGAGAGTGGGCTTCCCTACCCTTCTGATATCTACAACTGACATAACCATGAAAATATATAATGTGTAGTCACAGTGGATCCCACATAAAGAAGAAATCGAGATCCGACCCCAATAGTCTCACTCATTGCTAAACATTTACTTATATCCCTTGATAACACCTTAAAATTTAGTAATAACCTATGAATCTTGTTATGATAGACATCGTATGACAGCATTTCCTTTTAGATATGCATTGTTGATCCTTTCTGCATTATACATAACCTCTACTAGATTTATGTTGTAGCAACCACTGAATTGACAACTCATGACATTCATTAACATACAGCTGGTAACAGTATTTTTGTTATGAGTAAACTATTCTTAAACTAAGTCATGCATGCATACCTGATGTGAATTTACATGCAGCTTTGCCAGGGGATGGTCTGCACCTCTCCCCTCTAGGCTTTCAAATATTAGCTAAAACATTGTCTCCCCCATAGTACCTTTTTAGGCAATGCCAAACTGAAAGTACTTCCAACATAGCAAATCAAAACCAAGAAAATCTAAAGGTATTACTGCTTAGTGCTAGTAATCTAAACAAAAAACTCCACTCCCTAGAAGCTCTCTTCACCCTAAAGAATGCTGAAGTCTGTGCAGCTGCTGAGACATGGTTTAAAGCTGCAGAGAGCACACCAGCAGTTCAAGGCTATAATACCTTTCACACATTTAGACCAGCAACTTCACAGGCAGGGACTAAAGGTGGAGATATCTCTCTTTACATCAAAAATAAATGTACTTCACGTCTGGTCAAACAGGACAATGCAGTTGAGCTGCTCTATGTTAAAATCACCAAAGGCAAAATCCAAATTCCTTGCAAGCTATAGGCCCCCCTCTATGACCCAGGAAACCCATACCATGTATTTAAACTTATTAGAAACACTAACCATCCAACCCAATACCATATTCATGGGTGACTTTAATTACCCCACTATTAACTAGAAATCCTATACAACACCAAACATACAGGCACAGAGATTCCTGGATTTTGTAAACACAAACTCCCTGGACCAGATAGTCAATACACTAACAAGGGGTGCAACCATAGTGGATCTGGTCATCACTAATATGGGAGAGTGCTGCATACCTCCTACTATAATGTCTTCTCTGGTAAGGTCAGACCACAAAATGGTCTAATTTTAAGTAAAAATGAAACCTGGACCCCCAACTAAACCTGGAATATTCAGGAACCGCTCTAAGGCTAACCTCCTGCTATTAAGTAATAACCTGGCAAAATTTTAAGCCCCCAAAAACCTTGAGAACACTGCTGCCTATGCAGAATTGTTCACAGGAACCCTGTACAAGCATGTTAATAGCTGCATAGAGGCAGCTGTACCCACCAGGAAGAAGTGCAGAACTAACTCAAAAAACAAGCCATCCTGGTGGAATCACAAAATCAATAGGATGTCTAACAGCGGGAAGAAAATCATGGCAAAAACTATGAGATGCAGCAACCAGCAGGACAAAAGCACTCTCATCAAACTAAACAAACAACTCAGAGGACTAATAAAATCTACCAAAGCCAAATCTGAGGTAAGTTTGGCCTTCCCGGCCGAGGACAACCACAAAGCATTCTTTAGCTATGTCCACAATGTCAAAGGAAATACACAATTGTGTGCAGAGCTCATTGTAAATGGAGCCACCTATAATGTGCCACAAGATATAGCAAACCACCTGGCTGATAAATTTAGCTAGAACTTTACCCCTCTGTTCCCCTCAGCCTTCCCTCAGAAAATAACATCAAATATAACTCCCACTGCTATCACTAGGGAGCAGGTCCTTAATGCTCTCTCCAAGACCACGAACACTGTATCAATGATCCCAGACAATATTCCAGGATGCTTTTAAATAGCATGAAACATCACATATCATGGCCTCTGAAATTACTATTTAACTGTAGCCTCCAAACAGGCTTTGTGCATAATGAATGGAGAACAGCAACAGTCATCCATCTGCACAAAGATGGGCCGTCTACAGACCCTGAAAAGTACAGACCCTTAAGTCTCACTAGTCTTATATGTAAAGCCATGGAAATAATTATCATGGAAATGATCAATAAAGATTTAGTAAACCTCTAGACACTGGAACCAACCAAATTTGTTTTCATCAAGGGCAGATCTTGCCTACTCAACCTGGTGGACTTCTTTGAGAAGGTAACCAAAGCAATGAATGCCTAACTTGGACCTGGCCAAGGCATTTGGCGCAATACCTCACTCAGGCATTGTTGACAAACTCAAGAGTTTAGATACAAACTTGTATCTTACCCAGTGGATAGCCAACTTGCTCACAGGCAGGACCCAGGAAGTTAGAATTGGAGAGTCCACCTCTACAAAGAGGCCAGTCACAAGGGGAGTTCCTCAGGGATCAGTCCTTGGATTGCTTCTTTTTGGCATGTACTTCTCTAAAGAAGAGGCCAATGTCAGTGGTCTCTGGCTGACTAAATCTGCAGATGATTGCAAATTAGGAGCTGTAATTGAATCCCACACTAGCACAAATGTACTCTAGGAGGGGATGACACAGACAAACAAATGGTGTCAGAGCTATGGAGTAAACTAAATGCCAAAAATGCATAATAGTATCCTTTGGGAAGTCATTCACCCCTGGTAACTACCATATTGACAACAAACCCCTTAGAGATGACCCACTAGTCAGGGACTTAAGGACACACATAGATAGTAATCTAGCTTTTGACCATCACGTGTCTACAGTAGTGAGGAAACCATTCTATGTTGTGCAACTTATAAACAAAGGTATGGCATCTAAGTCCAAGGAAGTCATTGCTCCATTGTATTTGGCATTCATCAGACCTATCACTGAGTATAATGCCCTTTTGGTATGTACCTGACCAGGCATATCCAACAACTGGAACTTCCACAGAGGTTCCTTACTAAAAGAATACAGGGTGTAAGTAAAATGTCCTGTGCGGACTACCATAAGGCCCTATCCCTATATTCTGCCCCCTACAAGCTTTTGTGGGGAGATTTATACCTGCCATACAGGGCATTGGCAGGCCCCACTCTGATGCACCTCCTGCATATCCACAAAACAGACAACACCAGAATTACCTGTTCTAAAGACTTAAACCTTGCATAGGATATAAATAGGAGCTGCTGGAGAGACAGGTATATATCCCAGGGACTACATCATCTATGGAACAGGCTCCCCATCCATGAGTTCCACCCTAACCCAATTCAAGTGCAACTTGGACAATTGGATGGGGAACAGGAAATTCATCCCTGATTTGGCACATATGTGTCTAATGGACACAGGCAACCTGTAAATGGTTCATCTCCCAGGCTCCTGTTTGTAAATATTTCATCTCCCAATTCCCTGCTTACACTTATCAAGGGTATCAGAACTTGCCAGAGATTTGGGATGCATGGCTAGGCTTAAAACACCCTTGTGGCCATTCATTAGTCTAGTTAACACCTATGAACCTATGAGAAAGGAAACACAACCTGGAATGTCACGGTCCATAGTTTTGGGCTAAACACTACCTCTTTACTTGTGAAGTAGTATGCTGTGCCTGCCACATGGGGTCCCTTACTACTGTTGCCAGGCACACATCATTAGTCATAGTGGGACATGGGACTAGAATTGGGAGCTGCAATGAAAGCATAGGTCACTTCACCACCACACCGGCACATGATCATTTTGTGCAGAATGCAACATGCAGTAAACATTCCTTACACAGTAACTGGGTCATACTGAAAGGTTCTTTTAGACTTATCCAGGCATCTAAAATGAAGACCTTCTTGATAACAATATGGGTCTGGGACTGGGCTTTGTTGTAAGTCTGTTCTGCAGATCCACTTGATTTCTCACTGGTGTCATGAGCCATATTTTCAGCGAATACCCAGCATCTCCTGAGAAACAAACAAGAAAAAAAAGAAACAGAGAGAGCGAGAGAAAAGAAGAGAAAACAAAGAATAAGTAGTTTAGTGTTTATCAATATGTTTTACTTGAATAACTTCTTAAATGCAATAGAAAAAATTAACAAAAATTACTTACCAACAAGATGACCACTGGACATTCCACCAACAGGTAGAGTGAGTTAGTGTTCCAAATATGTCAATTATGTACACCTCCAGGATGCTCAGCAGAGACAATAGTGATATGCACCCATGCATCATACACCACCTCGCAATTAATGAAATGGAAGCCATTCCTATTGTGGCACCAGTCACCTCATAGACCAGAAGGGGCCTTCTATGCAATATGTGTGCAATTTATTGCGAGTACCTCAGAGACACCACCCCATAAAAGGCACACAAAGTCCTGGCTAAGTCCTGAGGTAATACAAAGAAAATAGATGTACTAATCCACACATGCCAATAATACATCCAATAAATGCTGCAGTATCTTTGAGGCAGCAGTCTGTGAGATTCCCAGTGTGTCCCCAGTCTGCCTGTGGAAGGTCCCATGGCAAGCATAGTGAGGTCTATACATAGCTTAGTATTCACAGCAATAGCAAATCCACACATTCCTCCAGTACCCCTGTGGGGATCATGCATATTCACTAAGACCCTTATAATATCCCCGTACACTCTAAACCTGTTTAATATCTCCTGATTGTCAAAATTATAATGGGTTACCTAGGCTTATATCTCCACCTTTTCAGCTGGATTACTTCTGGCAGGAATATTTTCCAGCTTCTGCTCCAAGGCTGTTTTTTACTTCTCTTGATTATGTTGCCTAAAACCACTACTTTAGACACTATGTTTCATTAAACAAGACAAGTCATATCTGCCTGGTCTTGTCCAAATGTCAAATATCCATTCAACAAACCTGTCCTTACTAATACAGGAAGGCTTTTCTCTACACTTAGATAATAGATACAACCAAATGAAGCACTGGTTACATTTAAAGAGAACAGCACTGCATTTATACATTCTTGAGTTACTACTGTTTACTTACTTTGTGTGCCACAAACTTTATTTATAATATTATGACACATGTTCTGATATTTTTTTATACTTCTAACCAGTGAAATCTTCTGTTTTAAGCTACAAGGACACTTTAAGCTTGAAAGCCTCAGTTTAATGTGCAGTGAATGGATTGGAATCCCACAATAAGCCCAAAACTTGTTCTCAGCTGAAGGGCTGAACAAATCAAAATATGCCTTCCAACTGTAAATTCCTAGACCTTCTGTTTTTATTATATACTTCCTCCTGGATAGCTGTTTTTTCTTTCTTTAAGCACCTATACTGTGGGAATCATAGCATTCAACCTGTCTTGCAAGCTGGGATAGCGTATGAAGACAATTTTTCTCTTATTTTTTGACATGACTTGTAGTTGCAAAGGGTGCCTGAAAGTGGTTAAGGCTTGTGACATTTCTTCAATGGCAGGTAGACGGAATTGTATTAATTGCTCTCAGTTTTTATATCCTCCTCAATAAAATTCCATGGCAAGGATTTTTGTGTTCATTTGATATATTCCATGAATCTTCCATCTGGAGATGGTATACTGAGATGTGTAGTAGTTTGACCTGGAATCATTGACATGGTTTATGCATTTTACTAGACATAAAAGGACTTCCTTATTCAATTAATAATTTATTTGCTATTCCTTCACTGGAAGACAGTAAGACTTATTTCCTGGCAATAGATTTAGTATTGACTTTGCACAATAGGATGGTTGCAGGGCATTTATAGGTTCATAGGTTCATAGGAGGTTACTAGGCTAATGGCCCTAGGGCCTTAATAAGCCTAGCCATATAATATCCTTGTTCCCTAGGTGACCATGGTTAGATGGTCATTGTTACCACAGTGAATCAGTAATTAGCACTGACTGCCCTTGTCCATGAGGGACATAAATGCCACAACCAGGCTAAATTTGAGATCTCCCATCCAATTGTCAAGGTTGCACTTAAATAGGGTCATGTGGAGCTCTACTTTACATGAAGTAGGAGTTTGTTATAGAGGTGTGGTAATCTTTGGTAGACATATCTGTCTTTTTAACATGTTCTGCTTATGTCACAGGCTCAGTTGAGATCCCTGGAGCAAGTGAATCTTGCCCCATTTCATTTGCGGACATGCAGCATTTCAGTTAGGGCAGGGTCAGGGATTGCTCTGTAGGCCAGGCACTGGTCACCTCTCAGCAGCCTGCAGGATGCAGAGTACAGAGACAGGGCCTTCAGGTTTTTCTGTATAGGTCATGTTTTGGAGGCCCTCAATTTTCTTGGTTAGAAACCTCTGTGGTCTCTCCAGTTGTTGCAAGTGTCTGAAGAGGTACATTCAAAAGGGAGCATTGTACTCAATCAGTGGTTTAATGAGGGTCAAGTATAAAGGAGTTATAACAATCTTAGTCTTGGATGCAATGCCCTTATTTTGAGATGTGCATCGCAGAAGGCTTTCCTTACCACTCTGGAGACATAGCAATCAAAGTTTAAATGGCTGTCAACCTGTGTTGAGGTCTCTCACCACTGTTTTAGCTTAGGATGCTGCTAGATATAATGTAATTTTCAGGGGCAGTATATCCAAAGTGTGTTTGAAATACATTGCTGGATTTTACTAATGCCCCCCAAATAAGCTTGTAATATATTTGAATGGCACCTCTATGGCAGGCATTGGAATCAGAGGATTTTTAAAACCTTGTTGAAGGGATGTCTTCAGATTTAAAGGGCATCCAGCACAAATGTGTGCAATTTCTTTCATTATTCCACATAAGTAGAAACTTACTAGGATCCCTACTTTAGTCTTGTGTATTCCTACATGTCTCCCTAGACATGGCCATGTGATATCCTAATAACTACATTTCAGAAACACTTGAGCATCAATAGCTGACGGACTACTTCTTCTCCGTCCTAGCATTCTCTGTGTGATAAGTCTTATTGTAACTCAAAGACTGGGTAAATGTAGAAATATCTTACTCATCTTTTTCCTTTACAATCTTAGATATACATTCCTCTTCAAGATTAAAGTAATAGATAAACAAAACATTGATTATAGTTAAAGACAACAGCACTCTATTTACACATTCTTGTATCAAAACCATTATTACACTTCTTTGTATACATTTTATGGGGTAATAAACTTTATATAAACTGTTACTTATAAATTTCTTGGTCACTTTCCTCCTTTAGGTCCTTTGACAGGCCTTATCCCTACTATTTTAAAAAATTCGTTTGAATTATTGAAAGACTTGGAGAATGTTGTTTTACTTGATAGTTTAAGATCAGACACCTTGATGGTTATATTGGATATAAAAAACCTTTTCACCAGCATCCCTAATGAGTTTGGGATAGATGCAGTCAGAAATTCTTTGGTTGAATTAAGTGATCTAGACAATACAGATCAGCTGACTGTATGTTCCCTTTTAGATCTAATTTTGAACAATAATGTTTTCTTATTTCAAGATAGGATGTATAGGCAAACATGGGGGGTGGCCATGGGCACCCCCTGTGCTAATGCCTATGCCAACCTGGCTGTATATGTATGGGAGAAGACATACATCTTTAGTGATTTGAGATTTGGGACTAATGTCATCTTATATAGACGTTTTGTCGATGACATCCTCCTTTTTTGGAATGGAGGCATTGAATCCCTAAATGAGTTTGTGGATTACATGAATTCGACCACAACCTTTCTAGACTTTACTCATGAGTATTCTTTTACTCAGGTTAATTACTTGGATGTCACCATTTATAAGAATACCCTGAATGAGATTACTACGTCTTTATATAAGAAACCATGTTGGAGGAATAGCATACTCCATTATGGAAGTATGCATCCCAGATATATTTTCCCCAACGTGGTTAAGAATCAAATGTCAAGAATAAAGAAACTTTGTAATATTGATAGTGAAAAGGAGTGGCTTTTGGATTTTCAGACTAAATGTTTTTTAGACAGGGGATATCCCTCCCAGTTGATGCTAGGATGTAGGGATGATACCATTCTGAAGGATGAAAGACCTTCTAAGAATGGGATGCCAAATAGACACATGACCTATGGTAATAGGACTAGAGCTGGCAACAAAGTTCATTTTGACATCAAGTACACAAATGATATTGAATATATTAGGGATATCATCTCCAGAAACTGGAAATTACTCATTATGGATAATGAACTGTTGAAAATAGTTGGAAAGAAACCTAGTTTCAGATACAACAATTGTTATAATCTGAAAAGATTACTGTGCAGAGATAATATCCAGATGAAAACCCTGGACATTAGAGCAAACTTTAGACAGGGAACTTATCCATGTAGGAAATGTTGCGTTTGTAAATATATTTCAACTGAACAGAGTTTTGAACATACGGAGTTGGGTCTGTTGTTTAAACCCAACTTCTACGCAACATGTGACACAGCTAATGTTATTTACTTGGCTAATTGTGATAGCTGTGAGGCTTACTATGTGGGAATGACCACACGTAGACTCAAAGATCGAGTCTATAACCATGTCTATGACATAAGAAAAGCTAATGTTAGTAATGCCTTAGCCAAGCATTGTCAAATACATCAGACGCATACTTTTAAATTTAGAGTACTACAAATACAATACCCGAATAGGAGGGAAGGTGACTCTATAGGGTCTCTTGAGCTAAATGAGTTAAAGTGGATACTAACCCTTAGAGCTCACATAGAACCTGGACTAAATACAGCTGTTAGTATCAGGCCTGCACTTCTGTAGCTTTCCTTGGCCACATTTACTTTTACTACTTTTTCATTCCCATTTCATTTGCTATTTCTGTTTTCTTTCCTTTTCCTTTTTCATACCTCCTTTTCTTTTCTTTCATCCATTCCCTTCCCTCCCCCCCCCTCCCCCTCCCCCCCTTTTTTTCCTCTGCATCTCCACCCTTACCCCCTTCCCTTTCCCCTTTCCCCTTTCTACATTTTTATTTCCCTTTCTTTTCTAGGTGGCCTTAGAACACATATGCATTAATATTTATATTGTCTCCTACTTTTTCAAGATGTTAGATCATGAACTGGGACATTTTCTCACTATTTTAAATATATTTTATAAATAGTATAGGAGGATAGTATATATATAGGAATTGGGGTATTTTCTACTATGATAATAAGATCTAAGTATGGTTATCTTTGCCATGTTTTTATGCTTTGCTTACTTGCACATATACACTGAATTTGTATTGTTTCTATAGAAAAGGCACCTAGGTGTCAATGTTTTAACCCTGCCTTATATGGTTATGGCTTCCTGTCTAACTAATTCATCATGCTTAATTGTTTAATTTTATTGTTTAATTGTCTTATTAAGTGATTCTTTGCTGTATATAAGGATAGGGACTAACTCTTTTTATTTGTAACCTGATGAAGCGCACGTTGTATGTGCGTGAAAGCGCTTGTTCTTTTATCAATTAAATAAGTTGTTTGATTTTAACTTCGTGGTGGTTCCAGTGTTTTTCAACTTCTCACTTTCCTCCTTTCCAACTGGGGAAACTACAATGTTATGCTTCTGTATCTATAGACAGAGAGATAGAGAGAGACAGATATGGGCAGTATAAGAATGTAGACAGGTAAAAATGTAGACAATTCATAATGTAGACAGAGGCAGGTGGGTCAGTATTAGGGTCAAGAGTGTGTCTGCGTGTGTTGGTGGGCTAGGGTTAGAGTTAAGGTTAGATAAGGGGATAGCTTTAGTGTTGCATATTTGTTAATGCATGTGTCTGTATCTGAGCCTGTCATGTATAGTGGTCATGCTATGGAAAGGGTTTTTCTAAGGTTAGGTGCAGGGTTGGGGTTAGCACGCCTTAGTAAGGTGATGTTTAGGAGTGAACATGTGTTAGTTCATTAGTCCATAGCCTAGAATTGAACATCAGCTGCTTCTTTTGTATCATATTCTGATCTCTTACCATAGTGGCTCATTCATACTATGTCTTCAATTAACCCTGTTTCCAAAACTTGTAGGAGTACCATTTTTTGTTAATTGCATTGCATATTATCAGTCAATTATTTATTTATTTATTTATGTATTTATTTTACATTTGTTTACCAAGAGTGTCCGACTCTGCCAAGGGCCCATTTTCACTGGAAGCCCGGGGTGAAAAGCTCCAATACAACATTTTAAAATCACGTGTAGAAAAAAAAATAAAAATAACACATAAGTCACTTATATAAGATCAATTATATATGCAAATAATTGTTATATAGTATCAAACATAAGGAAAATATAAGTACTTCTTCTTTTGGCTTTTTCCCGGTTAGGGGTCGCCACAGCAGATCATCTGTCCGCTCATGATTGGCAGTGGAGTTTTACAGTGTCAAGTTGCCAGCCCGGCGCCCAACCTTCCACAGAAGGCACACACATGCACACACTCACACCTAGGGCCAATTTAGAGTGTCCAATCTACCTTTGTGATGTGGGAGGAAACCAGAGCACCCAGAGGAAACCCACACGACCACAGGGAGGACATGCAGACTCCACACAGAAGGCACCCCAGCCGAGAATCGAACTGGAGAACCTCTTGCTGTGAGGCGGCAACGCTAACCGCTGCATCACCATGGCCGCCCAAGGAAAATATAAGTACAAGTATGTAAATTAACATATAAGCTGATGTAAGTATGAAATAAGATACAACATGGGTAGATTGATTGGCATGAAGTCATGAAGCAATGTTAATTTCAAACCAAACTGTCCTCTCAGTAGACATGTTTATAAATAACTGACATGCCTGGGACACCAGGTTGCAATGTTGAAACCCTGAAGAACAAAACACCAGCGATACAAAGCTAGTCCTGAGAAGTGCTTAAGGATATCTCCTTGTATAATTTCAGTGTTAACCAGTTTCCTTTACCTGGGAGGAGTGAAAGCAGGTAAACCACCTGGAGAAGCAAGCTAAAAAAAGAAATATATCTGTGTAAAAATCCAATGTTTAGCAAAGAATGTGCTGAACTCTCAGTCAAAGTTAAAAATCCTTTATTGTGGAAATTAATGAGTTCTTTGTTACATTCAAATAAACCTTGCAAGCATTCAGCTCATATGCACTTGTTATCAATGGACGTGAGGGTGTGCCAGGTGTGACTGACTCTCATTGGCTGTAAGCATGCTTATTTTGGATTGGTTAAGAAATCTATTTCTTTGTGTATCAGGAGTTCTGAACAATCAGGAGTGAGCTGGTATACCAGACATGGTGACAAACCCATTTAAGCCTTTGCAAATGACATAAAGTTGACACAATTTGTTGATGTCTGAAATTATAAGTTTATCGGTCTATCCTAGTAGCTAAAAAAAATCTGTTTGGTCTCATTGCTTTCAAATCATCTTCATCAGATCCATATTTAAAAAACATGCAGACTCAAACAAGAATGATCAGAAATAATGAAAAGTGTACAGGAGGCAAAAGGCTTCTGCAGGAGCCTGGGATGACTTCCATCCAGTTGTGAGGTAGTCAAAATCACAAGCCGAGTGCCTACATCTGGAAGCTCCACCAAGCTCAATCTATAAATCAAAGAGTGCTGTGAAAAATAAAGAAATGAAACAAATAAAGAAATACACATAAACTGTTATCCCTGCCTTAGAAATGCAAACAACGTTGTCATATAGTAAACCAAAAGCAAAACACCAACAGATACACACGAAAAAGTCTCTGGCACAATAAAGGTTATCCTTCTATTGGTAAAGCAGGCAGACCACTCGAGAGATACGAAATGCTTTAATCCAGAAAATCACTTCATTAAACAAAAAACAAAGTCCATAACCAGTAGCCTGGATCGATTAAGCGCTTTCGTCTCCTTACAACGGAGACTTCATCAGAATAATTTATATAACTCAACTGTGCTTTTTATATACACTCACCATTTTCGTTAATTAACAATCATAAAATTAAACGCTGATCAGCCTTAAAGCCATAGCGCTACATAAAACTAAAAAATATTGTTAGTAGGTAGAGTTCATTTAAAAAACACACATAGTGTCATATAGATAATGTGGAAGTTAGTGGCCACCTGCAATAGCGGTGGACTGAAGCCAAAGTTTACAATGAAGATGACATTGAATTGTACTTATGTTATACAGATAGGCGGTTGCTACGTGACTTCCATTTTTACAAGGAGCATACTCAGTAGTGTTTGCTTTGAAAATGACCACTTAGAAATTTTTGAAAAATATAAGAATAATGAACAATAAAAGGTCCATCAATTTGCATTTTCAGGCTTATGTTGTTTACTGAGATTTAAAAGTTTTAAACATGCTGTTGATATCCCACATTTACATGGAGTAGAGCTACTCTACTGCCTTGAATAACAAATGGGGGAGAAATCGTCATCACCTGGAAGAACACAGACCCCCCCCCCACACACACACACACAAATGCATACTCTCTGAGATGAGGAGAACATCTGCTTCCCAAACAAAATCAAGTGTTAGATTTGGAATAGTACTAGATATTTGGAAAGAGACTGTGGTAGAACATGCTGAACGAGGTAAAGAATTTTTTGATAATCCTCAAGCTAGAATTGATACTTATGGTCTGCTAACACTTCCCACAGCCATTACTAAAGGTACCAGTTACCTTTTTTTTTTTGCAGATGTTCAGAAACATTACTGTGTGGTCGTGCTACTAGAGTTATTTTATTATTTATTGATTTTTGTCAATGCACAAGTTTATTCAATAATTGTTGATTTTTACAGTTCATTCAGATAAACCGCTAGATATATTTAATGTTTAATATATTCCATTTTCTCTTTCTGTATATGTCTTCACACTGTCTGATATCTGTATTAACCCCAATAATTTGTCTTTGGTAACTCAGAGGGGATGTGATCCACAAGCTTCAAGCATGCTGAAAATGGAATGTTATCGTCTTGACATTTATTCAGACATTGGCTGCAAAGCAACTGTTCATTGGTACAGAATTTTCTGAGTTACACTTACGCATTCCTGTAGTGAATTTTGCTATTTCATCTGTGGCATAGCTTACTGCAAATGTTACTATTTAATGCTTCCTGTTGAAATTGGACTCTTAATTTAGTATTATCATTATTTCTGGTTTCAGTGTTATCTTCATCTACAGTACAAACACACGTACATAAATACACTCTTTCTCACTGACATTTTTACCTGTTCCATCCCTGTAGCTTTCTTTAACTATGAGCTTTTGTTTTTGTTTTATTATATCTCTGTCTACCATACACACTCCCTCGGATTCATTAACAATCATGTAAGTGCTGTGCTAAGCCTACATGATGTAACCATGCTAGCGTGATGAGAAGCCACATTAAGCAAATATGCATGTTACTCATTGCGCCTACATGTTTGCAAGCACATTTTGTGGCCAGCAATAGTGTTGGTGACCATGAAAAAGTGATGAATGCATAAGGTCAGAATGTAAAGAAATAAACTTGCTTATAGGCAAAGCTAAGGTATGAGTATGTGCTGTAATCCTAAGATATTAAGGTAAGTACAGTGAAAGAGTTCTAAGTAGGGGAAGTAAAGTGAGGAAACTGGATACAAAAGAATAATGGCTTGTACTATAGCCAATAGGGAACGGGAAATGGGTAAAGTGTAGTCATATATTGCTGACAAATGTGCTAGAGTGTCAAAGAAACATTCCTAACATAAATGCTGTCATGTTTATGTAATGACAATTAAAATGTTAGTGACAATATTGGTGATATGCACATAAATAAAAGTGGACTTGCTAACAAAGAATGTGATAAGGTTATGAAGCTGCAGTGTCACAAAGGAGAGTTAAAATGAGATAAACGTGAATAAAAAGAAGACTAAAGGTAACAGCAAGGAGAGAAGATGATTTATGGTATGAATGCATAGACTGCAGTTATTGCATATGAGATGTACATACAGGGAATTTATGTACGCAGGACAACACCACAGATGAGACCTCAACCTCAGCATGTATACACATTAACAAATGTAGCTTACATCTGGACTGATGGCAAGAAATATAAATAGCACCCAAAGGAAAGGGATTTATCACTATTAAACATCTAATAGACCAGCAAGTATTGTCTACTCATGTAAATGCTAAATCTTAATATAATATCACACAGCATACATAATTGACAAATGTCAACACAGATTGGATGACATTTAATGATTTTAAGTTTTACATTGCTAATTTGCAAACATCTCAGACATTGTTACACTGGGCATGCTTACATGGAATCTTAGGGAACAGTAATAAAGGCAATTCAACAGCATCAACACACAAGAAAGTTTTGTAACAGAGGACCGATCACAGTTTCTGTAGTCCGGCTGCATGCTATACAATAAGAAATGTTTATGGAAACCCTTATCTGCTGTTAAGCTGTATAGTTTGACAAAAAAATAGCAGTAATAAAAAAATGTCTATATTAAGACAAGCAATACAGAACATAATTCTTTTGGGAATAAATAATGCCTCTGAGCAATGAATGACGTAATAAGTATTCACATCATATCATTTCCAAACATATACCAGGACAGATATCAGAGAGATGCATTAACAATCATTTACGCCAGAGAAGTAAGCATATAGCTCATGTCATGAATAACACCCTTAAAGGCTTGTGGTGCTTTCCTATCATAATGTGTATGGATGCCCTACCTTGAAGAAAAAGGTTTGAAAAATGTGACTCTATGACTGGGTTATCTGTATGTAAGCCATTGTTGTCACAAATAACTGAACTGAATTTGTGCCTTAAGAAAGAAGTTATGAATATAATATGAACAAAAGGATTTAATCAGAATGCTGGAAAGGAATACACATGTTACTGTTAACACAACACCAAGTAGTACAATATCAATGCTTCATTGACACACACTGTCCCAGAACTGAACCACAGTCTATCTGTGTAGGTATGCTATACAAGCCAGTACTCAATGCACATGTCATAGGAGCACTCATGGCACAACATAACCTGAATAACCATTTAATTGTCATGCAGTCATAACCTCTCATGATGGATAAGAATAACTAGACACAATGGTGTTTATGTAACTTAAGTACGTTCATATAATATTACCCTTTCAGGAGTTGATCAGCACATTATATGACTGTACTGACTAATAACATGCTGATGAACCACAAGCACCACCGTGCAAGTATTAACACAAATGTGACACGCCACCTATGCTTATTACTCTAGATGTATATGTTGTAAACAATCTCTATGAGATAAAAGGGATGGTGGAGGCCTTTCCCACTGTAAATGGGCACATTATAACTGGACTGGATGCCATTCATACATTACAGTATAAGGCCCAACCTCATTAAAAGGAATTGAATGAGGAGGTTTAACTCTAACATTTGTCAAAAGAAAATACACGATATTGGACAGGATAAATGCACCATGGCAGAAGTGTCATTACAACTGTGACATATGTTAGTATGTGAAGGCATTACATCATGATATTGCTACAAAGGATCTGTTCTCCTGTGATTGCTGTACTAAGACAATAGCAGGCACCATGTGAGCTCATCCCTTCATGCCAGTGGATAGCACTTCCTACATATGTTATGTATGAAAAATGTAACCGCATGTCATCATTGCTGCGAATAAAAGCATTTCTATGTGACACATTATAAGTGCTTTTTGTAAGAAGAGTGAACATCTGTATGTGTATACAGCAGATGTACTGGACACCAGAGTTAGTGAAATGTACAGCCACAAAAGGATTGACGCAATGCAGTATGAGTAGTAATGGCTGGATTTGAACAAACTAAGATCACAAGCTACTGATCAGTGCCTGAACTGCAAGCACCACACAACATGTTGAGGTACAACTGGAACAGTGCACAGTTAAACAGATGACATGACCACTGTTTATTAGCTGGATGTTAGTGCTAAAAAGTGATAAAAGTGAACAATAACAATATACAGCTATACATCATATGTGGATTTTGAAAAGTAGTGCATAGAATATGAGGTGAAACACACATACAGCTGACTTAAGCATTCTACAGTATATATGTAGTTATATATAGTACAAAAACACTATAAAGTCAGCAACACAGAAAAAGTTGCACTACAACTTCTCTGAGATACTACGGGTATTGTATTATGTTATCATTGTTTGGCCCAAAACTTGTTTTTTCCCCTGAGGATGCTAGGATTTCCTAGTGTCCATCTCATACATGTATTGTACATAAAGGTGATTGTGAGGTGGTCAGTGGTATATGACAGTAATTGCAATCACACTATTTAAGCAGGGATGGACTTGACCCACCTACCTATCTAGTTACTCTATCTATGAAGCAAATTGTCATTAGTCAGAGACACAGAGAATACTGAGTACAATTGAGGCATATATTATGTATGAAGGGATGACATCAGCATTGCATTGCCAAGGAGATGTGCCTGGTAAAATGATGTTTGCAGCCATCTGGGGTTGCAATAGATTCCATTGCAAATGTATGTAAACCAATCCTGAATTAATTTACAGTCGTGCACATACACAGACATGTAGAAGTAAAGCTGCGCTGTATTTGAACCTACTACCTATATATGTACACAATGTAGAGAATAGTGTCAGAAATGGGAGCACTGCAGAAGTCTGACTTTTAGGTGACGATAGTATACTTTTATCAGGATGAGCTAATACACTTTTATCAGGATGACCTCATCAGTTTGATTCAGACAGGATGCTTCAGTAAAAAAAAGCAGGATAAGGGAGCTGTGTGAAAAGTTAAATGTATTCTTCTCAGGGGAGGTGGATACAGCACCAAGTATTACATACAGACACAGACTCCCCCACATACACATATTCACACATGTTTCTCATGTTGAGCATTGAACCTCCTGTCTATCTAATTGCACACTCTAGAGAGCACTGTATTAGACACAGGCACTTCAGAAGAAGACTGATGTTTGCAATTGCACTGTGACATAGTGGATTTGTACTTCTTGAAAAGGCACTTTCTGTAACAGATGATACTATACATCACATGCTGTGCAACAAATGCATATGCATGCACAGGACACTGTAACATAACTATGACTGTCACATGTAATTGCATACTTCTCTACTAAAATTTAGATACTGTCTTTCATGTACATTGCATAACTGTGAGGGACATTGATATGTTACACATTATGAGATGCCATAGACATTTGCTGCTGTAAACTTAGATTAGTAACAACATTTTCATGCAAGTTCATGTCAGACTGATTGCACATTTGCATTGTCTCAAATTGGCATTATGTGTATTGACAAGACAAAAGGGCAAGCCATACACAGGACAGTGCACTGCAGAATAACAGTGATGGATTATGTGAGAATAGGTTAACCAAACTTGTAAACAGTTGCAAGTGTAAACACTGTAGAGCAGACATACATTAAATGAGTGAATTGAGACATCATTCTGAAATCAAGATAACCTGTTGACAAAATTAATGCAAGCATTCAAATGTTGTGCAACCTCAAACAATAATTATGTGATTTTCTTTTATTATGTCACTCTTTGAATGCTGCACTGCCAAGTTGAATAGTACTGCCAATGGCAAAGTATTAGCTTATGCGTAATCCTATCTTGGGGTATTAAACTTAAAATGACAATTAGCAATGCTATGTATTACTCTGTGCCAAATGTCATGCAAAGATCGGTACACGACAGGCTTCACAATAGGAAGCAGTGCATTAATACAGCAGCAGGATAATGACGTGTTAATGAAAAGCGAAGCTAACATTTACAGCCACAGAAGTCAGACAAAACATTTTAAAATATTTTTTCATCCATCTGGATTCAAAACTTAAGAGCATTGCAAGAAAAATCTTTATAGTTCAAAAGTGACAGCATGTTTGAGCAAATGAGAATGTATGTATTCATCTCCATTACCATATTCACCACCGTAAACTGCACATCCTGATCCTCAGCTTGTTGCAAAGTACATTTAACTTAATATACATGAATAAACACAGCGACCCAAAGCACAGCAGAGGAATGCATCCGATAGCAATAAAAAATAACAAGATACTGCCATAGGCTGTGTACTTGGATTGTGCCTTATTTGCACTTGTTGCCCAGCAACAGTCATTCCACAAATGCAGAAGTGGAAGAATAGTTATAAAGAAGGGAGAAGATACATTGACAGGGTGAGATGGCGGGAGGGCCAAAGTAGTGTATGACAGAAGGAGGATAATGACGGACCATAACAATGTTTAGCTGACAGGTAATCATCAAATAATATACAAATATCATCTTAATGGCTGGATTAAAACCATTGAATGTACTTAAAAAAATCATCTGTACATGGGAGCGTTATCTCATCATGCCACAAAGAATTACTATTGACAATATTTAAACAACATAATTAAACTGCAATTACAACTTACTAAAACAGAATGGGGGAACAGAGAGAGGCAGAGACAGATGGAGAGAGGAATAGCAACGATCTGTTTTGGGGAACTTGCCATACCTCTCAACTGTCTAGATTTTTGCAGAATGTTCAGATTTTTGCCTCATATTTTTGGCCTGTTCCTTGAGAAATTTGTGATTTTCTGGAGAATCACTGATATGACCTGAGGACTGAAGTCACTAAATAATGATATACATTTGAGTTTCAGAATTCATATCCTTCACAAAAATGCATGGTAAGACAACTCCTGTTACTCTAGCAACTTTCTAAGTTTATAAGAGCAATACTGAAAATCTGTGCCTATTTTTGGGCCTTTGCCCCCCCCCCCCATTTTGTCAGGCTTTGTCCAGATTTTTTTTTGCGGTAAGACGTTAAAAGGCATAGTAGGAACATCTGAATGGTTTGTTACTCTTCCTTATTAAATCATCATCAATCTGTCGTGCTCTGTACAATAAAGTGATTGCTATAGGGGAAAATAAGAGGTAGGAAAGTGCAACAAACATGCAGACATAAGTAGTGTAAGGTTGTCAATGACTTTCCCTATTGGTACTGCATTGTTTTGTCAAAAGATGCTTTGCTGCACTCTGCAAATGATATGTTAATGACATGTTATACATGTGGAGAAATACATAGGTTTGAAGTTAAATATATGAAAGTTATACAAAATATCATGACTTAATACATTGACCTAAACCTGTAATAAAACCCATGAAACTATTCAAAACATCCAGCTACAAACATGGTAATTATCTCAGCAAGCCACACAGCAACTCTAACTTCATTATATCCAACAGATTAAGAACTATTATGACTGTTTTACAGTACTGCCTTTAGTCTGCCTTTACTTTGTATTCCCACATAACAGAGGATTTAAACAAATTTTCATGAAAGTAAGCTGATGACTGCAAATTAAATTGAAATCTTTACCTTTTGCTATAAGAAATTAAACTGTGTTCACTTTCACTCAGCATTGCAATGCTATGACAACCTTTGAGCAAATGCTGAGGACATAAAGTGAAGGCTTTTCTGTGAACAATTTCTGGCAATATCTGCTGTTTGATCAAATTAAATGTGTGAAAAAGCGGTGGGTAGGACAGTGGTGAAAATAGAGTTGGCAAGCAGAGGGTAGGACACAGGGAAAAGAATACAGGAATTTGAAGGAGTGTACTGGAAGAGCACCAAGAATACAAGAATTTGAAGGAGTGTACTGGAAGAGCACCATATCTATCAACCTCTTCACAACATAAATGTACAATTGTGGACACAATTTCATCAGTTTGGAGAGTCACCACTCCAATGACAGATGACAACAACAGATTAATGTTGTATGGCCAACTGGACAAAATCAAGAGTGTCAAGATGGCACAAAGGAAAGTGAAGTGCAAGCTGGGAATTGAACCTAAGAAATAAAACATTCAAAAATTGAAACAAATTATTAACTGACATTGTCACAGATAAAACTACCTTTCAGATATTGGAATTAGACCTGTACCAATTTCAGAATGTATGGAGGTAGACTTCAGAGAGGCCTGTATGTGTGTGTGATTTTAATTACTCCTGTGAATATATTGCTATGTAAAAGTTAATATTCCTGTTTGTAAATATATTTCAGATGGCTGTAGTTGAATGAGCTGAGTAATATACATCGGGGTATTTTACATCCATACTGCTCATAACATAACTGCCCTAAATACATAGCATATGTGATGAGTCATGACGATTACAGCAAAGTACTGTGCCCATCATACATACACAGATGTGAATTTTATATTATATTATATATCATCTTGTCGTGTTTAGAAAATTGGACACATTAGCTTGAGGTTATGTGTGAAACATTAATGATGTATACTAAATACAAAAATTAAGAATTACTGATAAATTGCTTGCAAGAAAAATGTTTAACATTTTCATTTTTTTAGTGTTACAGTCAAACAAAATGTTATGAGAAACGGTATTCTAACTTCCTTTCTAAAAGTACCTTTCAAATGGATCACACCATTAATCAGCTATGTTCTTTATCTAAACTCACTTCTCTTACACCTTGTGCCACAGAGACAGTTATGTTATAGGTTACTGTCCAGACTGCTGTAGTCTGTTGCCAGGCATGATTGCCCTACATAAGACAGCCTAAACTAAATGTTTTCTCTTTTTTCCTTAGGTAAGGAACCTTGCCTGAGCACTGTCAAGCAGAGAACAAATGCAAACAAAAATGAAAAAATAATAAATAAATACTTAAGTAAAATGACATATTGTAAGTAATTTGTGATGTCTAAACAGGATTCAAACAATGCATCACGTGTCTAATTTCTTTCAATTAACTCCAGTTACATCTTGTGCTATAAAGAAAGTTACATGGAAGGTGTGCTGACTACTATTCAGAGTACTGCCAGCCACACAATGCTGCCAGGCATGTTTGCACTACAGAAGGCAGCCTAAACTAAATTGTTCACTTTTTTCCTTAGGTTGTGAACTGTGTGAAAAAAAAAAACAGTTAAAAAATACATTACATATATGTAGAATAAGTGCAATGTGATCTTGACTTAGGATTCAGACAATGCCTCCTGTGACTTATTTCACTCGATTCACTTCATTTATACTTTGTGCCACAGAACTGGAAATGGTCAGTTGCATTCCCTGCATGGTGTAGAGGACTGCATACAAATGCCAGTCATATATGCTCTAAATAAGGTATCTTAAATTAAATATTTCATGTTTTTCCTTAAGCAGTGAATCAATTTTTATGTGCTGCTGAGTGGACAGCAAATGGAGATGGTATAAGAAGAAAAAAAGCTGACAGTAATGTAAATATAATTGATGGGTATATGTAGCAATGACCAGAAATATGTGCTTTTAAGTGACACATTCATCCTTCTCACATTTCCTTGTAACATTAGAAATTTATTCTGGGAAACATATTATTGGACTTGTAGTTAATGACAAATAATGCTAAAATGGACACACAACAACTCTCACATTGTTATCAATACTGAAAACACTTGATTTTTAAATAACAACACAATGGCATCACAAAGTGTGACTAAGTATGTATTCAAAAACCTCTTTGTGTAACTATCATTTAAATGGATTTAAACCATGCATCAGCTGTCCTTTTTGTCTAAGCTCACTGTACTTACAACTTGTGCCACAGAGCAAGTTACCTACCAGGTACATTTTCCTCACTGAGTACTATCCAGAGTGCAGATAGCCATGCAATGCCACTGGGCTGGTTTGCACTATATAAGGCAGCCTAAACTAAATTTTTCATTTTTTTCCTTAAGCCGTGAAAATTCATTTTTCACTGCCAAACAAATGCAGAAGTAAATATCAGAAGCATTCACACAACTTTTTTTGATAACAACTTGAGAGAACATAAAATGAATCACAGTGTATATCTAACAGTGAGCAGAGCTACTACTGTATTAAACTGTTACATTTAGTCTTCTCATGTCTCCTTGCCACATCAGTACTATCTTGTATGTCTCACAATATCAGGACACTAGCCAATGCCATGTGAATGGAGAAGAGCACTTCACACAGCACACACAATTAATACTGACATAATTTCAAATGACATATATATATATATATAGAGAGAAGTATGTCTTGTGAACAGGCTTTGAACCCTGCATCACCTGTACTTTTTCTCCAAGTTGAATATATTTATGTATATTTATGTATTATGGCACAATAATAATAGTAACAACCAAAAAAAACTCCAAAGCAAACTCAGAAGTAATCCAGGCAACAGAATTGTAATCCAACTCAGGTTTTTAGCGCTTTCATCCACTTAATTTAATTGTGAACTTCCTCAGAACATAACAAACACATATTCCCAAGTTCCTTTAAATACTTAAAAAATAGGAAATGACATCACAATGTCAATTCACTTATTTTTTTAAAAAAACATTCAAACTTTATGTACTAAGTATATTAAATTATTTTCTTCACTTCATACTTGTTTAAAAAATATTTTTTAAAAAATGTTCATGATTGTGACATATGTCATCATTATTTCAATAAATATATATATAACTCATACTGATGACCATTAAATGAAAAAAAATATATACATATATATTTTTGTATATTTTTATATATATATATGTACATCTGTTTTCACACTTTTCTATCTATTTGATAAAAAACATTTCAAATTAATGGTTTCATTTAAACCTGGTAATTGATCTGCAGCCAAACAGAGTTGCCATAATGTTTCTTTACATTCCAGAATGTTGTTCAAATCCCCTCCCAAGGGTACTTCTGTAACCTTCTCTACTACTGAAAATTCAAATTTTTTAAAATTAGAACAACTAACTGCATGTTTTGCTAATGAATTCAACATGTCTTTCTTCTTTATAGCTAAAGTGTGTTCATATATTCTGCGCTTCAAACTTCTCTTAGTTTTTCCTATATAAAAATGTTCACATGATGCACAGCATGCAATGTACACTACGTATTCAGAATTACAATTGTAATAACCTCTAGGCCATATTGTATAATTCAAACATTGTACAAAAATAGAAGAGCTGTTGCTCATATACCTACATTGTTTACAATTTTGACAAGCAAATGTTCCTTTTTTTATACTTGCACTTCTAGTGTTACTAAAATGCTCTTTATTGTTCATTTCCAACATATATTTTATATTAACCAACCTTTTGTAAGTAAACATGGGTATTAATCCTATTCTTGTGACTAGATCTTTGTTTCCAAGCAAAACTTTCCAATTGTTTTGGATTATTTCCCTTATTTGACCCATTTCATTTACTATTGGTAACGGAAATGAGATGTTGTAATTGGTGTTTTTCTCCACCATCACTGAACCCGAACTTATACAAACATCTTTGGACATAAGAATGGGTTTCACTAATCCTCCTCTTAAGTTTATAACTTCCCGCTCTATGTTCTTTAACCAATCAACCTCATATCCCCTCTGTAAAAATAAAGACCTAAAGAATATAATTTCATCTAAGAAAATTTTTTCATCAGTGGTCAACCTACTTAAACGAATAATCTGTCCTTTGACCACCCCTTTCTTCATGTGTTGTGGGTGTAGACTTTCTTTATGTAAATATTGATTTGCAAATATTTCTTTTCTAAATATTTTACTTAAAAATGTATTGTTTTCCTTGTTCAGACTCAGTTCAACATCTAGATATGAAATGGTTTCACCAAAACCACTCACTTTGAATTCTAAAAAGTTCGTAGTGTTGTTTATATCTATAACCATACTTTCGAATTCATCTTGTGTGCCACTCCACAAGAAAAACAAATCATCAATAAATCTAAAGTATGCTTGCACCTTCTTGAAATTCAGATGTTTTACTAAGAACTGTAATTCCCAATTTGCCATCACTAGATTGGCAAATGCCGGTGCTACCCTAGCACCCATCGCCACTCAGAAATTTGCTGGTATATATTTTTCTTAAACTTGAAAAAATTATTCTCAAGAACTAATTCCATTAAACAGCAAATAGTTTGTATTTTGCTATTGTCAAAATCTGTATTTTCTGTAAAATATTCCCTTAAATAATCTAACCCTTCTTGTTGTTTAATAGATGTATACAAGGATTTTACATCTAAACTAAAAAACATAGTCTGTTTTAAATCAACATCCAGATCCCTTAACTTTTCTAAAAGATGCCAGGAATCTCTTATGTAAAATCTTGATTTTTGTACAATCGGATTCAAAACTTGGTCCAGCCAAATTGAAATATTTTCTGTTTTAGAATGTTTGGCTGCTACTATTGGTCTAAAAGGTGGATTTGTTGAATTAGCTTGAATTTTTGGAATGCCAAAGAAACTAGCTAATTTGGGATACTCTACCAAAACATATTCATAAGTACTATAATCTAGTTCTCCTTGACTCAACATATCAAATAAAGCTGTATCCACTTTCTGAAAACTTTTTCTAACCTCCTGTATGTTAACTTTTTGATATGTACATATATCTTCCAACATTTCCAACAAAGACGCTGTGTATTGATGTGTATTCATGATTACAATTTTTCCCCCCTTGTCTGCCTTCATTGTTCTAACTTTTTGATTGTTACATAAATCCCTCAAAGCTGTTTGTTCTCCTTGACTTAGATTTTCTACACCTTTTGGAGAAATAATCTTTCTAAAATCTTTCTCACATAAACTTTGAAAAGTTTGCATAGTAGTATGTAACGGGGGATTAAAAGTACTAGGTTTCTTGGATACATGTTTAAATATCCCAACATCTGATGTTTCTATAATATCTTGCATAATGTAACTAAGGTTTAATTTTCTCAAATACAACCTAAAGTCAATCATCAATTTCCCTATGTTCATTTTGTTGGACGGTATAAAAGAAAAACCTTTTTTCAACACACTTAAAGTATCATCAGTTAAAACAATGTCAGACAAATTGATGACACTAATGTCATAATCCTCTACAGTCCTTGTGTAGGTTGAAATAACACATCCTTCATTTAATTTCAATATTTCCTGTAATTCTGATTCTTCCCTTTCCCTTTCCCCTTCCCTTTGTATTGGGTGGTGTTGTGCCACCTGTAAGTCTGTTTGTTTCTTACATTGTCCTTGGGAAAAGGAAATGAATTACTTGATTTGTTACCACTAACAACTGCTTGAACATAATTTCTTGAACAGTTGTTACAACCATCTTTGTTGGAATGTTCCCCTTCAGATGTTGTCTTGTTTCCATTTTCATTTACTTTGACTCCACCATTATTGTTTGTGTTAGTCTCTCCTAAACCAACTGTCTGTTGATTATGTACAAATGACTCTTTGTCAAATACAAATGACTCTTTGTCAGGTACAACACTGTTAATAGGGGATACTTTTGTCCCTTGTTCAACCATCTCCCTATCTTGTGTAATGTAAGCTTGTTTATTCACATAAGAAAAAATGTCTCTTCTTAATTTAGACTGTTTCCTAGCCACTATTGTAGCCCGATGTCTGTCAGCTTTCACCTCGACACTATTATACAGTACTACATGATCCAAAAAACAGCCATAATTTTTTATCTTTTGATCAAGTTCTTTAATGCTCTCTTTTATTGTAATCAGCTCTTTCTGATAATGAGCTACCAATAAGCCCATCATGGTGACGCCAGTATTATTGTACAATTCTATCAACAGTTCACATAATTCGTCACCCACTTTAACGCAATTCGGAAACTTCGCAGTTCTTAGACCTTGCGGAACTAGTTTCCTATTAATGCACTCTTCTAAGTACATAACTTCTAATTCTAAGGTAACGTGCCTCATAACTAGTTTTTCAAGTTCAAAAATAGCCTTTTTACAATTGACGCCATCCATATAACTGTTTTCAGTATTGCACTTGCTGTACTTTTCAAATTGTTCATTTGTGTTGACGAAAAGGGATTATCTCCAATCTTGCAAATATAATCCCAAACGTTAGATTCTTTAGCGTTGATAAATCCAACAGCTCCCTGTTTGTCCGCTCCATTGCAACTAGTTCCTTCACCAGTCGTGTCACTTCCTTTCGTGTTACAGGGAACTTCTTTAACCTTCTCCAGCCTCTTTTCACTGTCCCTTACAGTACTGTCCGAAAGAGGTGAGCGACTCAAACTCTCCTTAACCATTTTAACGATAGTGGCTATGAATTCTTCCTGATGTAACTGAAAGGATGAATTCTGAACGCCACTCTCTGGAACTGGGTATGTAGACAAGTTCAATAAACTTGTCTGGCTTGTCGAACCTGCTTGACTCATACCTTCCGCAGCCATGGAACAACTTCCAAATGAACTCGGACAATGAATAAACTTAAAACAAATTGAGAACAACGTAACAACCAAAAAAAACTCCAAAGCAAACTCAGAAGTAATCCAGGCAACAGAATAGTAATCCAACTCAGGTTTTTAGCGCTTTCATCCACTTAATTTAATTGTGAACTTCCTCAGAACATAACAAACACATATTCCCAAGTTCCTTTAAATACTTAAAAAATAGGAAATGACATCACAATGTCAATTCACTTATTTTTTAAAAAAAACTTTCAAACTTTATGTACTAAGTATATTAAATTATTTTCTTCACTTCATACTTGTTTAAAAAATATTTTTTTAAAAAATGTTCATGATTGTGACATATGTCATAATTATTTCAATAAATATATATATAACTCATACTGATGACCATTAAATGAAAAAAAATATATACATATATATTTTTGTATATTTTTATATATATATGTACATATGTTTTCACATTTTTCTATCTATTTGATAAAAAACATTTCAAATTAATGGTTTCATTTAAACCTGGTAATTGATCTGCAGCCAAACAGAGTTGCCATAATGTTTCTTTACATTCCAGAATGTTGTTCAAATCCCCTCCCAAGGGTACTTCTGTAACCTGAATTTTCTCATTCATTACTGTCCAGACTGCTGAGGAAAGTGCAACCATGCCAGTCTAAATTGAACTGTTAATGGCAGTCAAAATAAAATGTGTCATTTTTTACCTTAAATGGAATCAAATACTTTAAATATACATTTCAGATGTTTAATCAACTTTGTTATCTTTCAACAGGAATCTACATGGATTTGAACCCTGAAACAAGGGTAAGATAGAATAATCATTAAAGGGTATTTCCCATGTATGCCACAGATAAAGACATATAATTGAAAGGAGAAAAATTGTACTGATAATGTTACATTGTATCAAGCCACATTTACAGTACATCGGGAACAATTTATGAAAGATGCCCTTTTTCATTTGTCAGTAAAGTCTGGCTGATTGTGATAACAGTTAAGATAGCCATGTACTCACACAATGTTAAACAAACACTGCAGACACTGCAGGTGTAGCTTCTCTTTCTTTATTGTGCCCCATTCCCTTATCTATGCTTTAATTCGATCTCTGCTTTCTTGCACATGTTATCTCTATCAATGCATAAAGTATGTCCATGAATATGAACAACATTTCTTACTAAGATGCAATAACTGTGGTCGTTACAGCCAGAATTTGAATGTTAGGACTGTTGATCTCCTAAATTAGTTATTCTACTTTCAGACTTTTTTGGTAAGTCTCTTTTCCCTGACACACCTTCGGTAAGTATACAACAGAGAGGGGAGAATGTGAAACCTTGATTTTTCCATCAGGCAGAGTAACCATAGACACCTGCAAGCCATTGGTAAGCAACACTTCTCAATGATCATCCTTGCAGTGCTAGGCCATGTGCATGAAATTGTCAGGCTCCATGTTTACATTCCGTACACTTAGTTGCAGATTGAGGCATTCAGGAATGCTAATGATTGAACACCTCATTTGCATACTTACAGTACTCACAGGGCTGAGTCTGCACTATATAAAGGTAAAAGTGTAGCTAATGTTCTTATTGAGGAGTCTGTTTGGATCCAGAGAGATTGATACTGCTAAATAAACATAAATTATCTACTTTCTGTATTGCTGTATTTCCAAGGTATGTTGCTATTTCTTACATAATGCTTTTAGTATACCATTAAAATATGAATTTCACTGGCCACTTAAAAGCATTTTTTTCTTAATTTATCCCCTTCTTAAGACATAGCCATGTCTGCATTACATAAAGGAAAGCTACAGAATGCTTCATGACATACATTTTTTAGGTTGTATTTATTTATTGTTTGTACAGTTGTTGCAGATGAGTGTATTATAACTTTGTAGGAAGGTGTGACATTTGTACTTGTGTTAGGAAAAAGAAAAATGTGTTATATGTGTGGAATTCTACTTAACTGCCCTCCACAGCAGTGGCGATAGCAATTGTAACAGTTCTTACATTTCTAATACTATATTGCAAATCTGTATTGTTAATGCTGGAATGTATTACACGGTTAAACCTGTCTTATCTGCATTACAGAACTGTCACTGATTGCTGCTGTTTGATTTAGAAGTTTTTTGTGGGGAAGCGCTGTCCTCACTTGTTTGTAGACATAGGGAGCATTAACTTTTAAAGTTATGTACATGACGAATGCATGCATTCACACAAATGATTGAGTTCACATCCATCCTCTCTGTGTATTATATACTTATTATGTGTCTATTTTCACTTTTGTCTCATACAGGGATATGGCACCCAAGAGGAAATCTGTACCCCACAAGCCACCATACACTGATGCAAAAATGAGGTCATTATCCAGGCCTTATATCACCATGGAGCTTCTATGTTAGGGAGAGGTAGAGGTGACCGATCTACCCAAGACCGGATATGGGAGCAGATGGTTGGCTACATCATTACTCTCAGAGGGCATAGGAGAATTTACTCCCAGATGTGTCAGCAGGCAAATGATATGACAACCTTTGCCTACAGTAGAGTGACTGCTATTACCCATTAACAGGTGGCTATAGGAGGTGTTTTTTTCTAAAGAACTTCTATAAATTGAAAGAGAGGAGTTCATGTCCACTGTCACAGAGGGTTCCCACAGAATCCTTGACATTGGTGGTGATGTGGATGACAAACCAGAGTGTCACAAGCAGATCTTCCAGCGATGCAAAATTAAAGTGTCATTGTTATATCTTTATATGTCTATGTCTTAGATATCTGATACACACACACACACACACACACACACACACACACACACACACACACACACACACATATAGTTTAAGTCAGATGACATAATCATAGAGAAATAGAGGAGGGTGTTTGGTGGGATTCTGTTTTTTAATTACATTTTTGCATGAGAATGTTTTTAATCTGCACATGTGAAGGGGGATGTTCTCTTTTTTTTTGTTTGTTTGTTTAATTTGCATTGTGATACTTATCAGCTTTCTTTCATTTCCCTTCCTCACATACAGGGACATCTGGATTGCAGACTACCAGCCCACCTGCACATGGTAAGCACACATTTGATTATTGTTATTACTGTATATAATGTAGATTCAGGTCTATATAAGATTCAAATTTGTGTTACTTTAGCATCTCTCAGAGGTTAACGTACCTTTCATTTAAGAAAAATATGCAATCAATTTTATTTTGTATTTCTCTGTTTGTTTTGTTTTTTGCTTGTTATCATAGATGATCCTGAGATTGGCAACTCCTACCACCTGATTTGAAATTATCAGTAGGTCTGATGATGATGATGATGGTGGTGTGATGAATAGGTACAGTCTGGGTTTGCAGAGGGTCAGTGTGATACTGAAATTGTGGCTTCCACATCCCCTGCCTATATTTTGGACACAGTCACTATGCCGATACATACCCATGACATGGAGACCTCTGATATAGGATCAGTTGACAGTATCAAAATTGATCAGAGTATTGTGGTTACTCTGGTTGCAGACTTGACAGTTTTTCCAGATAGCCATCGTGTGGGTTTGGAACCACACAGGAGGGTTGATAGGGGTGGTCAGAGGAGGCCTGCTGTCCACCCTTGTCTTGATGCTGGTGTGTCATTAGGTGCTATCAGACGTATGTGTAGGGTTGCAATGGAGCCACAGGCAAGTTCCACCAGGGCCTTGGAACTGATAGTGCATTTTCTTAAAATATCATGCATTCTTACATGTGAGACTGTCTGAACCATATGGGCAACTACTTAGACAGAATGAAAGACACACTGGATCAGGCAGTGCCTGTGATGGAATGTCTGTTGGGGGAGGTTGTACAACTGTGTGGGAGGAGATTTTTGGCATCTTCTGGGGTTAGCAGATGTGACCATGCAAGATCCTGCTCCCTTATTGACACAACATCCAGTGTGCCATCAGTGATTCTGTTATCCACACCCAAACATGGTAGGCCACAGGGTCATGGCCCTTGACATAGTTATGAGGAAAAGCTTATCCAGCAGACATCGCTCATATTCAGGTAGCACCCTGAATTCTAGCCAGGGCTGTGGAAGTAGCAGTGTAACTCTTAGTAGAGGTGGCTTTCATGGTAGGGGGGTAAGACGCTGAACTGACTACCATAAATGGTTCACACCTGTCTGAGATGCCAGGATGCGGTTCTAGCAGAGTACTTGATTATGTCCATACAGACATACATGCACTGGAAAATATTCACTTGCCCATACCACTTTACACACATGCAAACTAAAGCAGTACTGCTGAGTGCTGTACATCTGTTGTTACTGGTCCTGAGCACTGTATACTCTGACAGATACATGGATTTCTTAATCACACATACTCACTTCTTTGGTGTCAGACTTGCCGTCCAATCACCCACCCACCCCCACCCTGTGCAAATGATGATAACCTCGCCTTGCCCTTTGCATATGTCTTAACTCTTAAACTCTCTTAACTCTTTTGCCACTCATTTCATTTACATCTCAGTAGCAGAGCAACAACACCCTGATTTAAAGCCTGTTGCACATAAGGCATAATAACAGCAGCAACAATCCCTAACATGAGTTTTTTTTCTAAGTGCAATCATGCTGTATTCCAAAGAGTTCTGGTCCACAGGACAAAAGCCTATACTGAGTGTACACAATTGCTTTATAGCTTTCTGAATAGTTATGTCATATTAGATTGGTTAATTAGCATGCACTTCACCTCTTTATGCTATCATTAGCATACTCTGTTGTTTATCTGGGTTTGCTAGTTCATTATATAGAGACATTTAATAAATACCAAATAGGATGCTAATGCATTGGTTGTGAACTATATCACCAAAAATATGATAGATACACTTCATGTAGCTGTACATGAACCCAACCCATAGTCTCTGTATTATGATTTTGCAGCTCATGCACTACATTTGCATACACTAGCAAAATGGTTTTGTTTATCAAACTCATATTTCTGTTTCAGTATTGACCACCACAGCATTTTATTTTATAAATTAACTCATTGCCTGATGCAGTCACAAACATACACACAGACACATGTGAATAAAAGTGCATACATACATACACACACACAGATACTCTCACGTGCACAAGCCCATACAGTACTAACAACTTTGTTAATTATTCTTGCTTTGTTTTCCTCAATCATTTTAACTTCCATCTGTGGTACTTCAAGGTATTTCAAAATGTCAAGAATGCTGCCATCCTAGGTGCATGGTTAATGCAATTACATGCTTTCGGGTTAAGTGAATTTTATGGAACACCTCTTGCAAAGTATCCTGTTAATAGAACCCAAAGCTTAAAATGTGCAATATTAATTTTATGCAAAGGTTATTTCATTGACCTGCTAGACACTTCTCTGCAAATTATGAAAGAAATGTGCAGCTGATGGACTGGATCCATATATTGTAGCTACGAGTATTAATAAACGTTCACTGATATTCAGTGCTAGTCATGAACAAGCTTGATTTTCTTTCATTGCTTCTTACATACGTTCAGCAGAAAAAATGTAATGAATTATTAGAAATAGTCAATGTAACGTGTGAGTATATTCTTTATTAACAAATAGCATTTTCCTTACTTTGTTTGCAGTACTTGTTTTCTCCAATATTTGCGTTTATTAATTGGGTTTTTAAATGCATACCCACAGCCACACAGATAGATAGTTAGGTAGACAGATAGATAGATAGATAGATAGATAGATAGATAGATAGATAGATAGATAGATAGATAGATAGATAGATATTCTGAAATATATTAACTCTATAGTCACACACATGTAAAAAAAGTGAAAATGCCATGCACAGTGAATCGCTTTCGGTGCAGATATACAAAGCAGATCAGCAGTGATTATATACAGCCTTAAGCATCAGCCAAGGCTTCTTCATGCACATGTAAAATTTCTGCTCTGTAGTACAGAACTACATCTGGCTATACCACATTTAAAAAGATGGTGTTTCAGCCAACTTTCATTCACTGAAATGGGCTGTCAACCATTTGGATTCAGTGATTTTGGCACGTGTGTGTGTGTGTGTGTGTGTGTGTGTGTGTGTGTGTGTGTGTGTGTGTGTGTGTGTGTGTGTGTGTGTGTGTGTGTGTGTGTGTGTGTGTGTGCGTGTGCGTGTGCGTGTGCGTGTGCGTGTGTGTGTGTGTGTGTGTGTGTGTGTGTGTGTGTGATATCTCACACAAAACTGAATCACAACTCACAGCTATCAATGTTTTTTTTTAGTCTCCTATCTCATAGCCTCAATGATTTTGTATGATGATCATTCTTTTATTTTTGAACAAAAAAGCATATCACCTTGAACATCAATGTAAGTAAAGATTATAGCAACCAATCACAGAATGACACTAGTGGATTACCTTTCTTTTTGGACAGGAATTATTCAGACTTAATTGCCGTTATTATTTTGATCCCACAACCAGAGATTCTACCTCTTTTTCTGAACTATCAGGCTGGGAATGCTTTCTTTGTTGCTATATATTGATATAAACTGGGTCCCTTTACCTTCCTGGATGATAGGAAAAATGTACTTCTACTGCTGTCTCTATTAAAAGGTCATCTTCACTGACTTTGGTTACTTTCATATTAAACTAAAGTGTTCAAGAAATGGATTTTGACTGAACTACCATGGTAGTCTTTGAGCTTTGGCAGTGTCATTCAAGAGTGTCCTGTTAAATGTAGTCCCTATGCTTTACAAAACCCCAGAAGAAGTACTCAATGGGAAAAAAAGGTCATCCTGAATTCACTAATAAAACTTTATTTCAGTTGCAGTGTCTGCCACAAGGATAATTTTGCTACTTTTGTGGTTTTTGGACTCCACAGTGGGTTTTACTTATGTTTAATCCAATGAACAGACTGCCTGTGCTATGCTGACTTTCAGAAAAGTCAGTCCACCAAATATGTCTGTTTTATCTAGTGGGACATAGAATTCCAAAGGCATCTACAGTGGCTGCTTTTTAACTTCATAGGTTAGTGTTACGTTTTTGTTACAGCTTTGTGCAGTTTGTCTGAGTGCACAAACTACTGCTAGACAATATCAGCTAGACTGACAATTCAGTGCATTAAACTCATTACAGCTGACTGACGCCTCCAGGTGTTTCTGCAATTACAGCCTACTGATGCCTCTAGGTGGCAAATATTGCTTGTTCATATTTGCAATAAAAAAGCCAAAAACATGCTACACGCAAAGTATTAAAAGCTTTAATCTTAACGTTTAGATAATGGCAAACACAGCTGTACTGATATCTGTCCTCTGTCAAGTGCAGGTAAAGATATAGTCATTTTTGTCCATGTAATATTTATTTATAGTTATAAATTTCCTGTGTTATTGCAGAAACGTACTGTATACTATGCTACAACATTTTGACAAGAAAGTACTCTTCCCTCAGGGATACATGACGGTACTTCCAGTAGGAAAAAAAAGCAAATAGTATGGATTAACCTTGAACTAAAGAAGGCCTTCCCCACACATGATAGACCCTGTTCAAAACAGAAAATCACAGGTTTGCAGTTTGACCATGGACTTCTCAGCGCACATCTGCAAACAAACAATTTAACAACAAACTAAGTCTCATTTCATAAAGCGTTAACGAAGAATCTTTGCCTTATTATTCCTGTGACTTGGATGGAAATAAGCTAACAGGCAGGGACAAGACTTCTCATGCATGCTGTCTAGTTTTAATGACATCTTTATCACAAACCCTAAAAAATCAGTGGAATCTCACATAAAACATGTTGCTTCCCAAGATAAGAAGCAATTATTAGCTCTCACTACTGTACACAATAGCATTAATGAATGAATGAATGAATGAATGAATGAATGAATGAATGAATGAATGAATTAATTCATTCATTCATCCTTCACTAAGATTCAATAAATGTTTACAGGTTTCTTTTTGTGTCTTCACACATGATGTTCATCAGACTCCTTCACTGTAGATATACTACTGCCTGATGTTGGAGATGACTCAAACTCTGACAATGATGGTAGCCAAACTTTTTCATGGCCAGAGATCATTGTGTCAGTGTTGGATACAGACAATGTCGCATCCAGGTCCTCAAGACAGTCAGTGGACATGGCTATTATGCCTGTGGAACCCACCCTGGACACACTACAAGACACAGAAAGATGGGAAGAAAGGAACATCTCCCACTGCAGTGCAGTTCCTGTTGGTTGCAGCATGCTCCACTGAGCATTACGAAGATAGTGACAAAGACTGTGTCAGTATTGGTAGATGCCATGAGTATTGCCTCAACTATCTAGCTGTATGGATGTTCATAACCTAGTGAATATGCAGTGGGACAAGCTAATAGCACATCAGTCTTTGCTAAGATGTTAAATAGGTTCATAGGTTCATAGGTTCATAGGTTCATACTAGGCTATCTGCCCAAGGGCATTTATAAGCCTAGCCCATAGTTATGTGGCTTTCGCCACCCCTTTAGTTTGAATAAAAACTATGCCTATCATTTTTCTGTGCCTCTGTCAAGCAGTGACACTGAAGTAATCCCTGGGGTATATCTGCGATCTCCCATCCATTGGTCAAGATTCCTCTTGAACAAGGCCAGCGAGGTGCTCTGCCTCACATGTACCGGGATTTTGTTCCACAGCATAGGGAGTCTCTGGGTGATGAATCTGTCCCTCCAGCACGTTCTATTTATAACCGTGTCAAGGTTTAAGTCTCCGCCCTGTGGTTCTGAGGGATCTAGATTTTTGAGGTGAAGCATATTCATCAAATCTGGGTTTGACATGGCCTTATATGTCAGGCACAGGTCACCTCTGAGCAAGCGGTATGAGACTGAATAAAGCTGGAGTTCTTTCAGTCGGGCAGCATAAGACATATTTTGAGACCCTTTATCCTTTTGGTGAGGAACTTTTGGGGCCTTTCAAGCTGCATCAGGTGTCTGGTCAGATACATTCGAGCGGGCATTGTACTCAATCATAGGTCTAATGAGTGATGAGTACAGGGGACGATGACCTCCCTTGATCTAGATGTGAATCCCTTCATGATCAGGTGGGCGATATAGAAGGTTTTCCTAACTACTTTAGCAACATGAGTGTCAAGCGAAGACTACTGTCAACTTGGGTCCCCAGATCCCTGATGACTTTTTCTGTGCTCAGTGGATTGTCACCTATATGGTAGCTAGGGGTAACCTTGTTTTTCCCGAAGGGTATGACTATGCATTTTTTGGCGTTTAACTTCAGGCCATGGCTCTGGCACCAGTTATCCGCTTCTGTGAGGCCCTTCTGGAGGATATCTGTGTCAGATGTGTTTTCGACTATGGCGCCCAGTTTGCAGTCATCTGCAAACTTTGTCAGCCATAACCCTCCTGTGTTTGCTTGTACTTCAGAAAAGTAGATGCCGAACAAGAGTGGACCCAGGACTGAGCCCTGTGGGACACCACTTGTGACAGGCTTTGAGTCTGACATGGCTCCAGCAACTCTGACCCTGTGGGTTCTGTCGCTTAGCCAGTTTGCAACCCATCTTGTGATGTATGGGTTTACATTCAAGCTGATGAGTTTTTCGATGATACCTGAGTGGGGTATTGTGTCGAAGGCCTTTGCCAGGTCGAGGTAGGCTGTATGGACTGCCTTTCCCTCATCAATGGCCTTGGTGACTGTCTCGAAAAAGTCAACCAAGTTTAAGAGGCAGGATCTGCCTTTGACAAAGCCAAACTGGGTTGGATCCAAAGTCTGCAAGTTCCCTATGTCTTTATTTATGAGTTCCATTATGATCCTCTCCATGGCTTTGCAGATAAGGCTTGTCAAGCTAATGGGGTGGTAATTTCCAGGGTCTGTGGAGGCACCGCCCTTATGAAGTGGGACCACAGTCGCCGTGCGCCACTGCTTGGGTACGTATCCTGAGGTGAGGCTAAGATTAAACAGCTGTCCTAACTGTGGGTTTAATTCCTCGTTGAGTTCATGAAGCACACAGCCGGGGACACCATCCGGTCCCATGGATGCTGTGTTTTCTGCCTTAGTGAGGGCAGTTCTCACCTGGGCGTTGGAGATGTTTGGGGGGCTACAATCCTCTGGAATAGATATCTCTCCTTTTGGGGGGGAGAAGTTTGCACTGAACCTGTCAGCCAGTATGTTAGCAATGTGTGTAGGTTCAGTAATTTTCACATCATTTTGAACTAATTCTGAGCATATCTGAGAGTTTCCTCCTAGGTTTCTAACATAGCTAAAGAAGGCCTTATGATTGTCTTTAGAGTCCTTGGCGATTTTTCTCTCAAAATTTGCCTTGGATGATTTTATGAGAGCTCTTAGTTTTTACTTATAATGATCAAAGGTGTCTTACCTTTCAAGGATTTTGCTCTATCTTGTAGTAGCTTCCTCCTTTTGTTGTAGAGCTTGTTTATGGCTGGGGTCCACCAGACTGGACGCTTGCCTTTGGTACAGAGAGTCTTAGTTTTGTTTGGGATTGCCTGATCCATGCAGTCCTGTAGGTGCTGGTAGAAGGCATTTGTAAGTGATTCAGCGGTTTGAGTAATGTTTACCACTGGCTCAGGGGCCTTAAAGGAGACCACACTAGTTTTTAGAAGTGTGAAATCGGCTTTTGAGAAGTTTTTCACTGTGGTCTTTTTTGTTTCAAGTGGGGGCGGGATGAGGACCTCCAGCAAGATTAGTTTATGATCTGATCTCACCAGTGAGGGGTATACTTCCGGTGTTGAACATTTTGATCCCATGTTCGTGATGATGAGATCAAGTATGTTTTCACCTCTTGTGGGGATGGTGACTAGTTGTTCCATGGCATTTGAGTTTATGAACTCCAGGAATCTTTGGGTTAGAGTGTTCGGGCTTGAGTAGTGTTCCCAGTCTATATTAGGGTAGTTGAAGTCACCTAGTATGATGGTGTTTGGAGATACATTTATCCCTCCAATGTTTTCAGGAAGGCCATGTGAGATTCCTGAGTTTGAGAGGGTGGCCTGTAACATGCTACAAATTGCAGAGCAGTCTTGCCTATGGTTAATTGCACCTGGATGGTCTCCGATGCATCGTGCGTTGCCACCAACGTTGAGGTGTGGGTGTCCTTTATGAATATGGACACCCCCCCTCCTTTCTTGGTGTTGTCCGGATTTTGGGGCCGGAACGTATGATATGAGGTGAAACCTGTTAGTGCTGGGGTGCTCTCAGGAGCCTTGAACCAGGGTTCTGTCACAGCACAGACATCGATGTTCTCCATATTGAGAAGGGCCTCGAGTGCGTGCATCTTGAGATTGAGACTTCTGGCATTGAGCAGCATTACCCTTAGTTTTTTTCCTTTTTGGTGTTCTAGGGTGGTAGGTTTAGAATTTGAGCCTTGCCTAAAAAAGGCACTATGGGGGTGGTAAGAGCCTTTGCCAATATCCGGAAGCCCAGGGGTGACAGGTGCAAGCCGTCCCTTGCGACAGCGTGGCTTGTCCAGCATGTCATCCCAGGCAGACAGACATTGGATCCCCTTTGAATGACACCAGAATTTAAGCCAATTATTAAAGCTGATCATCTTATCACTGTATTGTGGCATCATTCTAGGTGAAGGTAGGATACTGCTCAAGGTCAGGGTCATACCTGCCTGGGCTACATAATCAGAGAGCTCCTCGACGTCCCTTTTCATGTAGTCCAAGGAGGTACGTCTCAGGCCGTTGACACCAGCGTGGACAATGACTGAGTCGTACTTGTACCTGCTGTTGAGAGACCTGAGTGCTTGCGTTATGTGGCAGATTCTAGCGCCCGACAGGCAGCTTACTGTGACCTTCTCCTTACTCAGTCTGGTGAGCGAGACGTCAGTGTGTCTGACTATGGAATCACCAATGACAAGTGTGTCTGGCATTTTGTTTGGCCTTAAGGGCTGTGACTGTTTGACACTCTGACTGTGTGGTCTATGTGTTGCATGTGTTGGGTCGTGAGGTGGTAGTTGTTTGGGTGTCTGCTTTGGTGGCCTCTGCTGTTTTGGTAAATTTTGACCAGAGCCTCCAGTATGTCTTTGTGTGAGTATGTGTATGATTTGAAGTTGTGATGGTACCATGTGTGACTGGGTATGTATTGTGTGTGGTTGCCTTCTCCTCCTGTCTGGTCTTGCCAGTCCTATGTTGAGAGAGCTCAGCCTCCAGTTTGGCCGTATAATTGCATCTCTCGCATGTATTTGTGTTTTGTGGGAGAAGGAGAGGATTGTCTGTGTACATGAGGCAATTGTAACATTGCCTCAATATTCCCAGGTTCACCAGTTGAGCTGGAGAGGACACTAGCAACTGATCCCTCGACATACTAGAAGTAGTAGATAAAGAACTTTCAAAGGACTCCAGGGGAAGTGGGTTTTGGGCTGGTGGGGTACTATCTATAATAAGAGTGCTTTATCAAGGTGCAAGTACTGTAGGAGTAAGTGCTAGGCTTTACAGATAGAGAATAGTCTACTTGGGAATCAAGTAGAGATGAACTTTTCAGTTATAGGATATGCTGGTTTGATCAGCAGTACAGTTTAGCGTGTTTTATAGCAGGGGGCTGAAGGGAGCTAGGAATTGGCCCAAAACGACCGATGGACTACTAGTTTCTGGCTGAAACTTCACCAAATCGGACAAAAAGGCCGCTCAGTGCTTCCCACTCCCACTGGTAAGCAAAGAAACTTCCCTCCTTCCTAATAAGGCAATGGATCAGTAACAGGAACTAAAAACAAAGCCCAGGGATCAGCAACTCTGAAACTGGACTACTCTAGTTCAGTAAGGTGGGAAAACAAGAGATTTTTGTTGTTTTATTACAGAGATAAGGAAAAAAACAGACAGTAAATGCTATAAATGCTGTAAATCGGCTAGCGCACTTTAGTGTGTAGCCTACAGAAACAATTTGCAACAATTAGTAACTTAAAATGCAATAAACAGCGTAAAATGCAGAAATCACTTAAAGTAGCAGTAAAACAGGCGAAATGCAGTCGCTAGCTTAATAACAGTGGGAAAGCCACAAAAAATACTTATATCTGGTAGAAAGTCACTCTTTTAGCTCTCTGCTGCTTGGATCACTCTGCAGGCCACCACGAGGATCTGTGCAGGGTTGGTACAAGCTGGAAAACACGTGTTTAGCGTGTTTTATAGCAGGGGGCTGAAAGGAGCTAGGAATTGGCCCAAAACGACCAATAGACTACTAGTTTCTGGCTGAAACTTCACCAATTCAGACAAAAGGCTGCTCAGTGCTTCCCACTCCCACTGGTAAGCAAAGAAACTTCCCTCCTTCCTAATAAGGCAATGGATCAGTAACAGGAACTAAAAACAAAGCCCAGGGATCAGCAACTCTGAAACTGGACTACTCTAGTTCAGTAAGGTGGGAAAACAAGAGATTTTTTTTTTTTTTTTTTACAGAGACAAGGAAAAAAACAGACAGTAAATGCTATAAATGCTTTTAAGTGGCTAGCACACTTGAGTGTGTTAGCCTACAGGTAAAATTAAGCAACAAATAACTTTTTAAGAGTGCAAAACAGTTAATCAACACAAAAACAGTTTAAATAGAATGCAGAGCTGTATAAACAGGCTAAGATGCAGTCGCTAAGCAGTAAATATTCAAAAAGCCAGAAAAAATACTTAAATCAGTTATAGCAAATACAGTTATAACAAATGCTCTGAAATATACTGTATATTTCCAATATGTTTGAGAAGGACAGTCAGAACACAAGAAGGTTCAGGCGAAGAAGAAAAAAAGTTTTGTTTTACTTTTGAAAAGGTAAAAGGAGGAACAGAAGGCCTTATCAAATGTTCTCTCTGTATTAAGAAGAATGAGCTAATGACACTAGACTGGGAGGTGTGTCACAGTAGGGGCGGGCAACTGCAAAGCCACCAAGTATAAGAGCAAGACACCAACAGGGAGGGTGGGACAAAATAGCCTAAGACAACAAGCTATGAAAGTTTTTAAACAGAAAAAGATTTCTGAAGATTCTGAATAGACAAAGTGCTTTATATATATTAAATTATAAAAACAGTAATCTGTTAAAATAATCAAAAAATACTTATATTTTGTAGCTCAGTTGCGGTCAAACAACTTCTCCAGCCTGCACCAAAGACCAGAACAACAACTTTTTTTAGAAGAACACAAAAGAACCAGCCCCCACTAGCCAAGAGATAATTACACAGAGTAAATGTTTCAGTTTATACAATAGCCTAAGACAACAAGCTATGAAAGTTTTTAAACAGAAAAAATTTCTGAAGATTCTGAATAGACAAAGTGCTTTATATATATTAAATTATAAAAACAGTAATCTGTTAAAATAATCAAAAAATACTTATATTTTGTAGCTCAGTTGCGGTCAAACAACTTCTCCAGCCTGCACCAAACTTGTGCATGATGACCCGACGGAGTGTATGCCCCATATGTGTAACATCATGGGTATAATCCTTGTGCATCTTGCGTGACCCAGGTCTTCCTGATCACATAGGCAGCATATCAGGCATGCTTCCGATGGCTGTCCACCTCTGTGGATACCATGCATGGGGAGACAGCAATCAGGCACACATAATGCCACCAGCTCCACCCCCCCCATCCTGTGTTGAGGTGAGAATAAGACATAGACATCCACAAATGATGAAGCTTATGCCACATTGATGGATGATATACACCATTGTTCTCATTCATATGACAACAACAGTGATAGCATACCCTCCCTACCCTGTGCATTCTAGTACCGACTCATATCTGCCAGCCACAGCACCAAGTTTGTTTCAAGCATTCTGTCACATAAACATTTGCCAATGATGGACATTTTACACTGAGGACCTTCAGACCTGTGCAAACAAAAATAATGCCATGTTCTGTGTACTCTTTCACTCAAGTAACCTATGTCTGATGCACAGTATGGTCAATTTATGTATGCTAGAGCACAGTCTATGTAAAAGTTTGAATGCAACACTTTTAATTTACTCTGTACTGCTTTATTCTAGCCCACAGTCATGATGCAGCCACTTCATTTTAGCCGATGTCATGATATGCTGTATACACCTTCATCCAGCATGGCCTCCCCCCACCCCAAAAGCTGTTTCCTCCTCAGGATCTTCTATGAAACCTCTTTCATTGTCAGTGGCAGAACGTCTTCTTCCAGTGTGTGATTGCCCTGCTACAACTGTTTTATATTCACAAACTTGTTAATACTTCAGTGCTATTAAATGTTATAACCATTTACCCATTGTAAGTGCTATCCTTAATGCCATATCCTTGTCTCCAGGACAGCCATATAAGTCAATCCAATATTAATTGTGGATCTCCATCAAGTAATCAGGGTTTTGTTTAAAGGAAGATAATGGGTCACATAGCACAATATGCAGGGAAGGTTATTCTAGACGTTTAGAGGTTATTGGCTTATAAATCTGTCCCTGCACCATGTTTTATTTATCCATGGTGAGCATTTAGGTTCCTGGCTCTACTACTGGTGGAGATATTAGACTTTCAGAAATACAGAAGGTCTAGAACAACTGGGTCTCTAATGCCTTAGTAAGTGAGATGGAGATCTCACCTCAAAAGACTGCAGGAGTCTGAATAAGGGTAGATAGCTTTCAGCCTCACTTGATAGTTCAAGGATGTTAGACCAGCAATCTATTTGGTTTGGAACCTTTGGGGTCTTTCCAATTGTTCAAAATGATTATAGGTTCATAGGTTCATACTAGGCTATCTGCCCTAGGGCATTTATAAGCCTAGCCAGAGTGTGTTTGGCTTTTGCCACCCATTTTAAAATAATTTTGCTATGCCCTTTTTCGAGGTAAGTATACTGTGCCTCTGTCTAACTGTGACACAGAAGTGATACCCGGGGTAAACCTACGATCTCCCATCCACTCATCAAGATTCCTCTTGAAGAGAGTCAATGAGGTACTCTGCCTAGCCTGGACTGGGATTTTATTCCAGAGTGAAGGGAGCTTCTGGGTTATGAATCTGTCCCTCCAGCATGTCCTATTTATTTCAGTGCTGAGGTTCAAGTCTCTCAAGCATGTAGCTCGATGGGATTTGGATTTTCTGAGGTGCAGCATGTCCATTAATTCCGGGTTGGACATGGCTTTATACGTCAGGCACAGATCGCCTCTAAGCAGGCGGTATGCCACTGAGTAGTGCTGGAATTTCTTTAACCGGGCAGCATATGGCATCTGTTTGAGCCCTTTGATCCTCTTGGTGAGGTACTTTTGGGGTCTTTCCAGTTGTTGCAGGTGTCTGGTAAGGTACATCCCAAAAGGGGCATTGTACTCAATTATGGGCCTGATGAGGGATGAGTAAAGAGGCACGATGACCTCCCCTGATCTAGATGTGAATCCCTTCATGATTAGGTGGGCTATATAAAATGTTTTTCTAACCACTTTGGCCACGTGGTTGTCAAATGAGAGATTGCTATCAACTTGGGTCCCCAGGTCTCTAATTACTTCTTCTGTACTTAACGGATTACCACCTATGTGGTAATTTGTGGGCACTTTGTTTTTGCCAAAGGGGATGACTATACACTTTTTGGCATTTAGCTTGAGGCCATGGCTCTGGCACCAGTTGTCTGTTTCTATGAGGCCCTTTTGGAGGATGCTTGTGTCGGCTGGAGTGTCGATTCTGGTGCCCAGTTTGCAGTCATCTGCAAACTTAGTCAGCCACAGTCCTTCTGTGTTGGCCTGTACCTCCGAGAAATATATACTGAACAAGAGAGGTCCCAGGACTGAGCCTTGTGGGACGCCACTTGTAACTGGTTTGGAGTCTGACATGGCTCCAGCAATTCTAACCATGTGGGTTCTGTCCTTGAACCAGTTTGCAACCCATCTAGTGACATAGGGGTTTATATTTAAGCTGGTGAGCTTATCTATAATGCCCGAGTGGGGTATTGTATCAAAGGCTTTTGCGAGATCCAGGTAGGCTGTGTAAACCACCTTCCCCTCGTCAATGGCCTTAGTGACTGTTTCAAAGAAATCAACCAGGTTTAAGAGGCAGGATCTGCCCTTAACAAAGCCAAACTGGGTAGGATCCAGTGACTGTAGGTCCCCAATATCTTTATTTATGAGGTCCATGATGATCCTTTCCATAGCTTTGCAGACCAAGCTAGTCAGGCTTATGGGGCGATAGTTTTCAGGATCTGTTGAGGCACCACCTTTGTGGAGAGGGACCACTGTTGCTGTACGCCACTCTTTGGGTACATATCCTGTAGTAAGGCTGAGATTGAACAGTAGTTTTATGTTTGGGTTTAGCTCTTTTTGGAGTTCATGTAGGACGCAGCCTGGGACACCGTCTGGTCCCATTGATGCTGTGTTTTTGCTTTGGAGAGGGCAACTCTTACCTGAGCATCTGAGATGTCAGGGGGGCAGCACTCTGCTGGGATAGATATTTGCCCTTTTGGTGGGGAGGGGGGGTTTGCGCTGAACCTGTCAGCTAGGATGTTGGCAATGTCTGTGGGTTTGGTGTATTTTTTGTCATTTTGGACTAATTCTGAGCATATCTGGGAATTCCCACCCAGGTTCCTAGCATAACTAAGGAAAGCCCTGTGATTATCCTTAGTGTCCTGTGCAATTTTTCTCTCGAAGCTGGCCTTAGACGATGTTATGAGTGCCCATAGTTTTTTGCTAATACTGATCAGAGATGCCTTCCCTTTTTGGGATTTTGCTCTATCATATAGTAGCTTCCTCCTTCTATTGTATAGTTTGTTTATGGCTGTGGTCCATCAGACAGGACGTCTGCCTTTGGAGGATTGGGACTTGGTTTTATTTGGGATTGCATGATCCATGCATTCCTGAAGGTGTTCGTAGAATGCGTTTATAAAGGATTCTGCGGTCTGGGCCATATTTTCCACAGGCTCGGGGGCTTTGAAGGATTCCACCTTGGTTTTGAGGAGTGTGAAATTTGCATTAGAGTTGTTTTTCACTGTGGTTTTCAGGGCAGGGGGTGGAGTCGGGTTTAGTCAGATAATATCCCAACAATGATCTTGTACTCAGTAACTGGCCTGATCATTGTTGAGTATAAGGGAGTAATTACCTGTTTAGACCATTGTGATCTATTTTTGAAATTGTCTGAGGTAAATAGAAAGAGTTCCTAATAACTTTTGTCACATGGTGGTCAAAAGGGAGGGAGTTATCAGCCCAAGCTCCTGTGTACCTGACTACATTTTCGTTTTGCAGTGGTGTCTTTTAAGTATTATAAGGTGAGGGGGGGGGGTTCCATAAAATGATGTTATCTAACTTAGCAAAGACTGAAAATATCATACTATATGTGCCAGGGTCTTACTACAGGTCATGACTGCACACATCGAGACAGAGAAAGTGGGCCTGCAGTAGGCCACACACATTTCTGATGATGATGTGGGTTTGTGGCAGTGCTTAGTTGTAGCCATTGTTTTGCATGGTCTAGGGATTTCTGATAGACGGCAGGTATCATTAACAATATCTCCCGGGCTTATCTGGCATCACTAATAAGATGACCCTGGATGAAATCACCCCTCACAAGACACTGATATAAGATATATGTGCACATTGGTGTGAGTAGTGGGTGCTGCCAGATAAGTCTATAGGTACTATACTTGTGCATTACACATTGCCTTGAGTAGAAATCGCTGCAAGTAATATATGAACTTATCTGCTCACCAGGTGGGGACTTTTCTTGCAATGTGGGTACAGTCTATATCACAATCAGGGAAACAGGTTATGTCATAAAATGCATGCAAGTGTTGTCTCTCTGCTCCATGGTACCTGGACAGTAGATATTCTCCCCCACATGCTGTAGCATGGCAAAGAGGAAGCAATGCAGTATCTCTGAGGCATGGTCCAGAGATATCCTCAATGGGTCACAAATTGGTCACTGATAGTTTCCTGTATCTAATATTCACAAAGCTACACATACCCTGCTATCTACAGGGATAGGTACTCCATACATCCTATGAGCTTGCAAATGGGAGCGACACATATCGACCATCTCTTGCACAGTGAAATGTCAGGGGCAGACTGATGACATGGTACCACTGAAGGTGATAATGTGCAAAACTGTGACTACCAGCGGTGAGTGCACCTTGTTGCACACACGAGTTTGTAATGCAGTGGTGACTCCATGCATTGTTCCACAAGTCATCTCTTGTAATTTCAAGTTTCACAGTAGTCATTATCTGTGGATATAATGTCACTAGTCACAGTATATATACATCTCTGAATCACTTTATTACATTCTATGCCCTCATTTGCTTCTGCAGAGACACTCATTTTAAAAATGTGTCCATTACGATGTCATTATAGTAACTATTTTGCAGGTTGTGAGATTTCTTGGTCTTCCGGTCTCTGAATTGCCCACACTCTGCAAGTGACTATTCATTACAGAAAATTGCTTACTTCAGTGCAGAAAATGTTTCTGAATCCTAACCGTTCTGTTTTTTTTTTTCTTTTAACATTCCATCAAAATCTCATAATTTTCCATTGCTACTGATTTTTAGTAATGGTAGGGTCTGCTTGTGTGACAATATTTTACAGTATGGTTATTTATTCACTTGTTAAAAGTAGTTATATTGGCAGTTCATTATATGTATCGTAAACAGAGGTGGGTCTTGGTATACAGCCAAAAAAAGGGGAAAGTATTATGACCACATCATGATGTTATGCAGTACTCAAGGAATACCCATAAGCTGATGCAAAATAATAACTTTTGTCCCCTCTACCTGAGTTAATAAACACACATTATAGCCATCATAACCAATTTATTATTTGAGATAACCAGCAGTTATAACAATCTAATAACTTTATGTATTATATTTCAAATTTGGGAAGCATCAAATGGTCCCAAACTGGGTCAAGAAAAGGAGGAGGGATATGGTGGATGGGTGGACCATAATACCACAGTCCACCAGCAAGCATCTGCATGCTTTTCCCCACTTCATTGGCCTACTCCTCGAGAGAAGGACAGTTATAATGCAACAACAAAAAAAACTAACAAAGTTCAGACTAGTGCACTACATAGAAGATTCCTATTTATTTAATACTAACTAATATCGGCTAGCTTTGCATTAAATAACACAAATTAAACCTGAAGACTAATGTTTTAACTAATCATTGACTAAAGGCAAGTATAACAATGGTGATTAATGCTCTAAAATCTCAAATAACACAAAGATTGCATTGTGAATTGCTAAAGAAACTTGATGATTAAATAAATCTAATTCAAAAACATTTAGATGAAGCCTGTCCTTTTCATTTATTTATTTAATTAAGTTATTTTAGTTTATATTTGATTACCGGGTTGGTCTGACTGGGCAGTCAGGTGCCCATTTTCATCAGAGACCCAGGGAGAAAAGCTTTACATATATGACAATCATAAAAATACAAATTACAAAAATACAACAGCTCCACATACATGATAAAAATACAAAAGTCAGAAATGAGTACAAATTAATAGAGCAAACAAACAATAGAGCAAACAACAGTATATCATGGCATAGTATGCTGAGAAGTTACAGAAGTGTACAATAGAGTGTACAGTAGTAAAACAGAAAATATAATGTATTTGAGTAAGAAGGTGCAGTAATACTATATACAGTTATTTACGTTGATTTAAAAATACAGTTAGTTATGGTAGTTTTTTTTATTGTGTTTGACCTTTGAGTAGTGCCAGAGGAAGATTAATCTGAAAGGTAGTAGTAGGGCTAGCCATGGTCAGTACAAGTACATTGCCAGACGACACTGAGGTGGACTTTTAATTGGGTTTTAAAAATGGGATTGCCGTTTTGCAATCTGATATCTGGTGGAAGAGAATTCCAGATTTTAGTGACTATGTAGGAGTAGAGGGATTCAACAGCACTGTGTCTACACTTAGCTACTTCAAGAAGGGCTTTGTTTGTGGATCTTAGTTGTTGAGTAGAATTGTGAAAGTTGAGTAAGCTCGAGAGATCAGAAATCTTGTTTGGGTGGTACAGCAAGTAATGAACCATGCTGAGTTGGTTATAGTTTAGTAAGTTTGGGAGTTCTAGCCAACCTAGTTGTTTTAATGAGTGACAGTCATGGGAGCAGAAATTAGAGTTGGTTGAGAATCTAGCTATTTTATTATAGCATATGGACAATTTGTGTAGGTCTGTCTTTTTAAGGTTTGTTAATACAGGAGGTGCATTGAACAATGTCCAGAGAAGGTGAGCTCTGGATATAGTAATTTTGGTGTCTTTGGTTAGATAGTTTTTGCAGTGGTATACGACTGCAAGTTTTTTTATGCACTTGGATATGGTTTGTGCTATATGTTTGCCAAACTTTAGGTTTTGGTCAAGTATTACACCAAGAAGTTTAGCTTGTGATACTGGGGAGATTTGGGTGTTATTGGAAGAACTGGTAGAGGAAAGAGTAGAAGAATCAATAGGGTGGCAAAGTATAAGTTGAGTCTGTTTGGGGTTACGCATTAGTTGTGAGTTTTTTAACCAGTTTTCGTTATTGGAGAAGGCCTCTTGGGTTTTAGTCTGGAGTCTTTGGAGTGTGGGGGCTGACCAGATCAATGTAGTATCATCTGCATAATGGACTATTGTAGCTTGCTGGGTGACAGGTCGGAGGGTGTTTGTAAAGATATTAACTAGAAGAGGTCCAAGAATGGACCCCTGTGGTACACCTACTGTTACTAGGTAAAGGGAGGAGAGGGAATTATGCCACCTAACTGCTTGTTTGTGGTCATATACATAGTCTTGAAACCAGAGCAAGGAGGGGTTGTTTAGGTTGAGTTTGGCTAGGATAGTAAGTAGTTTACTGTGGGATACGGTATCGAATGCTTTGGACAAATCGAAGAAGGTGGCAGACACTAGGTTTCCTTGGTTCCTATATTGATTGACAGTGCTGCTGAAGGATATGAGTGCTGTGGTAATACTATGGGATGGGTGTTGATGAGGAGAATATTTGTAAGTAAATGTTTCATCAGCTGAGATTGGATACATTTTTCAAGGATTTTGGATTGGGGGGATAAGATTGTTATGGGACAGTAGTTGGTAAGTTCGGTTAAGGGACCACCTTTGTGCAAAAGTATTATGTAGGAGGTTTTCCAAAGGGCTGGAATTGTATGCTTGTTGATAGAGCAGTTGAAATGTATTGAGATGGGATAAGCTATAGCAGTAGCAGCAGGGAGTTTGTCGATTGCCAAGGTGGTGGGTTTTAGTTTAGTGAGGTGCTTGTACATTGTGTTGGTAGGAACTGGTTTGAGAGTGAATGGGGGGTATGAGTTTGTATTGCTGATTGGTTGTGGGAAGTGCAGGTCTAGCTGTTGCTAGCTAGGTTAAAGATGGAAGAAGTGAAGTAGTTAAATTGGGTAGCTATCTCTATATTATGAGGCTTTTTCAAGATGAACCATGATTAAAAACTCAAGGCTTAAGTACTTTCTAGCCCAAATCATGTGACTAGAATAGCAACTAATAAAATATGCAAATCAGATTTTAAAGTGCCAACAGCAATTCATTCATTCAATGAAATTATACAATGTCAAATAACCCACAAAATTGTACTAAATAATGTAAAAAGATGTGTTTAAATTACAACTCGTAATAAAGCATGTATGACTGTTTTCTAAAGCTACAAACAAGCTTAAAAAACTTAAAAACAGTCTTAAAAAATTCATTTTGTGTCTAAAAAATCTATTAAGAACTATTGATTTCTAAGACCTCTGTTAATCATATGAAAAGTTAAACAATGTTTAAAACATCCACTCAAACCAAAATGTTGTCCAAAATAACTGGAAATGAACAACCCATCTAAAAAATTTTTTATAATGAACAAAATCATAACTTGGCCCTCCTCAGTTTCAAAACACTCATAATACTAATACTGTCATTTAAACCAGGAGGCTTAGTTGCGTTCAACTTGAGCTGCCACAACAGTTCCTTGTATTCAAGCCGGGTTTCCCAATCACCCCCTCTACTGTCATGTAGGACTTGCTCTAGGATTAAAAATTTAAGCTGCATATTAGGGCATGTACTAAGATGCTTAAAAAAAGCATTGTTTTCCTTTTTCTTGGAAACATCATAAAGATGCTCATATATCCTTCTCCTAAGGGTTCTCTCAGTTTTACCTACATAAAAACTGGAGCATTCAGTGCAAAAACCTAACTAGACAAATCCTTTCGTACCACAGTTGTAATGGTGTTCAGCCCTAAATTTAAACCTCCTAGAGGGAATGAAAAATGAACTGTCGTTATACACATAAGGGCATTGTTTACATGAACCACACTTATATGTTTCAAGTTTCGAATAAACCCTTTTGTTATCCACACCAGGTCTGATCTCAAAGCGACCCTTGAGGTTCGTGTCCCTTTTCCTAATAAAATGGGGATGCTCCTTAACAATCTGTTTGAAATCATCATGTTGTACCAAAATTGGCCAATATTTTTTAATTGATTGTTCAATTTTTAAGGAATCACCAGAAAAGGTATACACAAAACTGTTTTGGTATTCAGTCTGTTCCAATGGTTTTGAAAGAATGCCACCAGATGCCCCCTTACCTAACAGAGGGCAGTAAGTAGCCTCCCTACCAGCAGTAACCTCCTCAGCCAAATTACTTACTAAGTATGCTGGGTAACCCCTTTCATCAAAAAGTTGCTTTAGCAAGTTAACCTCTTCAAGAAAAAGCTCCATTGTGCTACACATCCTTGAAGCACGTATAAGTTGACCCTTCACAATACCCTTCTTCTGGTGGAAGGGGTGGCCACTGTTGAAATGTAGGTAGGAATTAGAAAAGGAGTTTTTTCTATATATCTTAGATTGGAAAGTACCATTACTGACATCTTTAAGAAGGGCAACATCCAGATAATGCAAATAATCATTATTTACTTTATAAGTGAAAGATAGAAAGGGAGTGGTAGAATTGAAGTAAACCATAAAGTCTAAGAATTGATCTAGAGAGCCATCCCATAACAAACAAATGTTGTCCAGGTATCGTTTATAGTGGGTGATATGTTGAACCCAATGCGTGGAAAAAACAAATTTGTTTTCCCAGTGGTGTAACACTATGTTTGCATAACTATGTAGTTCAGGTACCATTTATAGTGGGTGATATGTTGAACCCAATGCGTGGAAAAAAAACAAATTTGTTTTCCCAGTGGTGTAACACTATGTTTGCATAACTAGAAGCACAAGCTGTGCCCATTGCTACACCCTGTTTCTGTTTGTAAGTGTCACCCTTAAAATAGATGAAATTGTTGTCTAGGACAGTCTCCATAAATTCAACCAGTAAACCAATCGTGTTAGACCCTAACCCAGATTCAGCAGCTAGAATATTGTTGAACCATTCCAGCCCTACAGCATGAGGGATACTGGGGAATAATTCAACTATGTCAATAGTGGCCATTAAAAGCTCCGGTTTATAGAGATTTTGCAGGATGCCTGAGAGAAAGTCCCATGAATCTTTGCAAACATGAGGTAAAGTGAAAGCAAATTTGTTGATGGTAAAATCAATGAATTTTCCTAAGGGCTCTGTTATTCCCCCAGCTCCTGAGACAATAGGTCTAAAGTTCAAAGGGTCTAAGCCCTTGTGTGTCTTGGGAATTCCAAAAATTGCAGGTATCCTTGGGTTTCTAACGTAGAGCTAATTGTATAGTTTTTCATTTATCACACCCTGTAATAAATGATCCATGAGTAAATAAGAAATTTTAGAATGTGCTAAATTCAATTCATTCCTAGAAACCAGTTCATAACACTCAGTATCCTGCAACATGTTGTGAATGTGGGTGTCGTATATCATGTTATACATTAAAACTATGCCTCCACCCTTATCTGGTTTCATCACCCGGATGTTTTCATCACCATGCCTCTTGATTAACTGACCATTCATGACTGCTCATTATAAAACATTTTTTAGATGGGTTGTTCATTTCCAGTTATTTTGGACAACATTTTGGTTTGAGTGGATGTTTTAAACTTTGTTTAACTTTTCATATGATTAACAGAGGTCTTAGAAACCAATAGTTCTTAATAGATTTTTTAGACACAAAATGAATTTTTTAAGACTGTTTTTAAGTTTTTTAAGCTTGTTTGTAGCTTTATAAAACAGTCATACATGCTTTATTACGAGTTGTAATTTAAACACGTGTTTTTACATTATTTAGTACAATTTTGTGGGTTATTAGACATTGTATAATTTCATTGAATGAATGAATTGCTGTTGGCACTTTAACATCTGATTTGCATATTTTATTAGTTGCTATTCTAGTCACATGATTTGGGCTAGAAAGTACTTAAGCCTTGAGTTTTTAATCATGGTTCATCTTGAAAAAGCCTGGTATGCCTCCAGGCGAAAGCGCTTGATGTGGAATTTTTTCTCTTTTTATTTTTTTATCTTTTCATTAAAACAGAGTTTTATTTAAATCATGTTGAATTTTTTTGTTCCTGTTGAGCCTTTGGATACATCATTTTGTTCTTGGTCTGGTTCGGATCTAATTTGGTTTTGGTATCTCTATATTATCTCATCTGACATTGGGGGGAGAGGTTGTGGGTTTGCCTGGTTGTAATACTTGGTTGACAGCTGCCAAGAATTTAGCGGGGTTAGTGGTATGTTTTACTTGTAGCTCTGTGTAGTGGTCTTTGTCAGGTTCCACCCAATAAGCGTATTGAGGTGCCTTGCCTTTAAAGTAGACAGGTCTGCTAACATCCTAATTAAAATGATCTTCTTGGGTACTCACATGAAGTCATTTCTTTTGAGACTAATAAGTACTGCCTGGGGTTAGGCCAGTGAAAAAGTAAATGTTTCCAAACATCCCATAACTTTAGCCAAGATAAATCAGAATAACTAAGCCAGTGACTGGAACAGAACCTTGGATCCATGTGATGTATTGAGCCACCCCTATAAATGGATGCCCTCAAGACTGCTCACTAAACAAAAGAGTGATCTGAGACAGCAGTACCTTTTTACCTGTAAATTAAAGCAGTCTGGTTATTTCCTGATATATGGCAGAAAGGATTCAGATACCCATCTGCCTATGCTCTTTAAAACCTGTACAGAGTGGCCTTCCTGTGTTAGGTCTAATGTTCTACCAGTTCTGAATGAGTGTGATGAATAACCTGAAGAGTAAATACCCTGGTATCTCCAGGCCTTGTGGAGAGTTGCATTGACATCTCTAGGAGTTATTACATGGCCTGAACTCAGGCAGAAAACCACCTAAGAAGGAAAAATTATGGGTGACATCCTGTATACAACTGTAGCCCAATGAATCAGGCAGAGGAAATGGGGTCCTGCTTTGCCTAGGCAGATCTGCTGCCCATGGCTAATCTGATCAACTTTTGACTTTTCAGCCAAATCGTGTTTTGTGATTTGGTCAAGATTATATCACCCCAGGACAACAATTCACTTATCCTTAAGGCACTCATGTATAACCATGAGAACAGGGTGATCCAAACTGCAGAAGTATAGAAATCCCCAGGCTGCTCATGTGTTTCTTAGGATCTGACAGTACCCCCTTTTATGTTGCCCCAGCCTTTCACAAATCTGGAAACTAGATGTCTTTAAGATTAAGAGAATAAGCCAACAAACTAAGCTCTGATATATGAATGTGAATTGCACTAGCTGATTTGTTCAACAGACACTGTGGAATCAAGTAACAAACAATAACTGGAATGGACCAATATCTCTCATGGGCAGGCAAATCAAGACAAAAAGCCTTACATGCACAGAGGGATGCAGAGACTGATCTCTTAGTACTTGAAGCCCATGACCTGGAAAAAGATGGGTGCTAATCTCTCCCAGGTGATCAGATCTCTGGTGGCACAGGCATTCTTAAATGGCTGCACTTCTGGAGTCACCTGTCGAATTCTGGAGGTCTGAAAATGTGACATATTGTCAGTGATACTGATGAGCTTCTCTGGGATATATTTAGCAGTAAAATTCAAATTGATTTACAAGCTTAATAAAACCAGCAGCCTCCAAACTGAATGATCACATTTGACATGGGAGACCTTTTAATGCTTGGAGTACTGCCTGATTGCCACAAAAGAAAATGACCCTGATTTTAGTGAGGTGTTCCCTCCAGATCATAGTAGTGACCCAAATGAGTAAAATCTCCAAAAAGCTTATGTTCTGTTTTCTCTATAACCATGACATGTCATGCCACTGCAAACTGCTACCCTGAAAGTACCCTATCATACCTAAACTGGAAGCTGCATTGGTAAATAAGTGAACATCCTCAAATAAAACCTAAGAGCTCTGCCAGATAGCTAGCTCACTGAAATTGTCCAGAAAGATTTTACATAACCACATTTTCCATCATTTTGTTTGAGATATGCACCAATGATGCTTGCTTTTCCCTCCTTTCACCATGTTAGAAACCAGTCTCAAAAAGGTCCTGCCTGAAGAAATGGCTTGACAGGCAAAATTAAGAAGATCTATAACAACATCACCTCACTAACCCTAACTTTCTTCATTACCCAAAACACTGTAATTGTGAAGTAAAGCATTCTAATTTGTCAGAAGGCAGTCTGAAGGCTGAAGTATGGATGTCACTCTCTAAACCCAAGAATAATGAACTGTTAGGGTCCCTCTATCTTGTCCAAGGTCAGAGGAATACCCAAGTAATGACATAAACTGATGAAAACTTGCATACCTTCTCTAGCATCACTCTTCTCCTTCACTTATTATGAGGTAGTCATGTAAATAGTGAACAGCGTTGGGTCACTGCACTGCCAGCACCGGTGAAATGCTGTGCTAAAGGTCCTGAACATGGCACATGCCGCAGACCATCCCATGGGCATAGTCTTGTCAAAACAAAATTTTCCATCAAAGAAGAAATCCAAAACAAGTCAACCTTACTCCCTGATTTGGAGGAGCCTCAAAACTGCCTAAATATCCAGTTTTCTGAACCAAGGTTCTGAAAATTTCATAATAACCTAAGGTGACTAATCTAAGGATGTGCAGTGAATTTTAGTTTGTTCCTTATCAATAAAATCATTGACAGATGCTCCTACTGGGTGGGACACATGGTGGATAAGATGGAATTCACCTTTCCTCTTTGGAACTAACTCAATGGGAGAAATTTTGAAGAATTTCTATGGCAGATGTACAAAAGGGCCTATGACCCCACCTTCACTTAGCTCGGCCTCAGTGAGTTTGTAAATGTCCTTTTTTCTCCCCTTTATTGAGCTTAAGTTCCGGCTTGGCATCACCTGTGACAGAAGACCCAGTAGAAAAAATGAGGAAAAAAGCTGCCTACTAATTTGGATAATCACTTATCTCTTTTGCTAAATTCCTGACCATGATGAAGGAATAGGATTCAGCAGGATCACAGATGTCCCTGAAAAGAATTATTCCTTTTTTGTCCATGAAAGGAACATCTTACTTTAGATGCCATACTGCATCTTGCCTACTAGGAAGAGTATTCTCCTCCTAACCTTGATTACTAACAAGAGCTTATTGACCGGTCTTAATCCAACACCAAATTGCTGAGTGGTTCTTGCCACAGTTAAAAACAAGCATTACAAAATGGTGGGATGGCCAAGAAAACCTGATGTTGCTAAAAGCCGAGCAGAGCTGAATGCTGTAGTGTGTGTCTTTAGAAGTGGAAGAATTGCCCATCCCAGCTTTATTGAGCATAACAGTAAGCCACATGTCTAAGAGGCATTGGTCTTAGCGTCATATCTTTTTTTAGCACTGTTAGCTTCCTAAAATGATGGTCATACAAGGACCAAGCTGTACCTCCCCAGATGTGGTGTACCTCACAGAGTGTTAAAAAAAATAATCCAACAAGGGAAGGCCTGTTTTAAGTCTCTCTTAATTAGTATGACCATGAATTGCAGGAATCCTATCACCCAATTGCCCCAGTTCTGGTGATCATCTTTGTTGAAGTATTTTCCCTAAAGTTGCCAAAGCAGCTGCCAAGTACTTGGATCTAGTGTTTTCTACTTTTGCAAGTTTGTGGATGCCATTGGCATCTACCAAATTTAAAGCATCCATGCAATCATGATTAATAAACTTCTCTAATACAACTGGATGCACCCATGGCAGTTATAAACTGAAGCACTCATGGAGCTAGGAACTAGGGCAGTCTGGGTCTGGATTGTTGAAACTTAGTCCTGTGTAGAGTAGTGGGACTGACTTCTTGTGACTGACCTATTGCATTAATGAAAGAGGTAGTCATGTCTACCTGTACTATCCCAGAGGAACTGGCACCAATGTTGGGAGTACCTAGACACAAAACCACTCCCTAATAATAGGAAAAAGCCTTACCCTCTTCAGGAATGAATTCTAAAAATGATTTCAGATATTCTTGAGCCAACTGTCCTCCCGCTGGAAACACAAGCATTCCTTCATCTTCCTGGCTGGGGTCCGATGACTGAAGAATAATATTTTCTACTATGTTCATAGAATCTGTACCACCTTTATATGTTTGGCATCTGGTCTTATTAGGCAGGGTTTTGTTATCATAAAATCACTTTCACTGCCAGCTAATGCTCCTCTCCTGTTGGATGACTTATTCTCCTGATCTTGTGCAGCTTCCAAAAACAAAAAGATATTTTGTGCCTCTGATGTTATCCCCTCTTATTTAGACTTTAATGGATGCAATGAAATGGAAACTGTCAAGACAAAATCTAATTAGTTTTGTGAACTATCCACTCAGCCCAATGAACAATAAGATTATCAGCTAAATTGAATAATCATGTCTACTATTATTAATCCTTAGTGGGATTAAGTATGGTTTAGGGTCATAAAATGACACATTCAGGTCATCATATGATCCATCTGGTAACCCACATTTTGTGGCATATATCTTAACTATGTAAAAAAATATAATAACTTTTCCCTACTTCAATGAACATAACTAATATATATATAATTGATCAAACTGAAAGCCTCTTGGGTGACTCCATCAACATTATACAAATTAGGAAGTCCTGAAATGAATAACAAAAACTTATCAAAGTGAATGAGTAAACCCTGGGAAAACAGTTAAATACTGAAACAGTTAATCTTAATATTAGATTCTTCCAAGCCACCAAAAACTGCATCATACTTAGACTTAAAAGATTATGCACAATGTGTCTTTTCTTTTCATGAGATCACTTCATAAGCAGTAGTAAAGGCAAGAACTGCATGCATAGACTAAACACTTGTTTACCTGGAACCTCAGAATCCCACTCAACTGTCCCTGAATTACAGGGACATAGCAGTCAGTGAATCAAGCTTGAGTCCTAAACCTTAACAGCCTCTTACAACTGGTGACTATGAAGAAAAAGTAGTGAATTATTCTTAATAAGCAGTGACAGCAAATAGAGGTATGTAATCCTGATTCAGAAACATATGATATTTCACTTTATATATCCTGCTAAACTGTTGAGAATAATCATACTATAATATAAGGTATCACCGCTTATCCCTGCCCCCAGCTGTACTATAGTACCCTACAGAAGTCAGCACAAGTGGACATGCAAGGATGCCATGCCATGCTGCTGCGGATATTCTGTACTGGTGTATTTACACTGCAGGTCTAATAATATAAAGCTCTGTTTAAAAGTAAAGCTCCAGGCACAATGCAAACCCCTTTAACAATGCCTTCAGGAATAAAATGCTGCTGCATGACAACTTGTACGACAAAGAATGCAGCAGATCCAAGCACTAAAGCATTCAGAAGCCATTATCAGTAGAAGACTAGCACTCTTAACCAGATTGGTCAAAACAAGGCTACCAATATGGGAAAACAGTGCTCCAGTGCCACCACCACAATGATAACCACTGATAGATCCAAGCCAAGCAGCCTACCTCACAATCCATTCAATGGTGTCAGTAATGTTGTAACATTGCAACCTGCCTATTAACTATAGATTCACCTAACTATAACTCTCAACCTCTTAATGTATGATATTTGGCAATGAAGTTGGGACAAAGTTAAATGATAACAGTCTAACTGAGAAAGTTAGTCAATAACAGGTGTACTCAATAAACATATTACCTGAAGAATGAAAAGTCTGAAACTCAAATCCAGTAGTGACAGTGATTTAAACTCATCTAGTTGCTAAAAAAGTCAAAACCCTAGACAAAAGGCCTATATAAGAAGCTACTACTCAACATTCTTTGAAAACTGAAGGCAGAGGGAATACAATTGTGATAAAGCCAGTAAAAAAGATGAGACAAGAAAACCTCACCACTAGCTAAGTGAAGCTCTGTATCCTTACCTTTCCAGGTAAAAACACTAAAAATAGCACCACATGAAATGAAGAGAAATTTTGGAATTTACCAACTCCTCCCCCCTCTGCCTTTTTTTTTTTTTTTTTTTTTTTTTTTTTTTTTTTTTTTTTTTTGCTGTGTAACTCACCACTTTGGTCACTGGAGAACAGCAACACAGCAACATGAGCTGATTTGAAATTGACAATGCACTATGAAAAGTCCTGCTTATATTAGTAATCTAGCTGAGAAACTAGCTGGCTATTCTCAACCAAGCTGACAACCAGGGTGCCAAAAATGTAAAAGCAAGAACTTAAATAGCTCCTCTTAAACTCACCCCCCTACCATAACTCAGCTCAGTGACCAACAAGATGCTTGCAAGGAAGCACCTCTTACCAAGTGAATAAAACCATTATTTTCTACAAATGATGTATAACTTTTCATTCAGTATCACATGGCATATTTTCAGCAATGTAGTAGGTAGACATGTTTGCTTCTGAAACTCAGTTTTTCAGTTAGCAATCTTTTTCTTCATTTTTTTCATAAATCTAAACAAGATGGTTAAGATTGAATACATTCACATGATAAAAGATAATAAAAAAGTGATAAAAAATAAAGAAGCCAAAAACGAATCCAACAGTTTATTTAAGCACTTTTGTTTCGTCTATGAGAACATTCATCAGAAAATGGCAAACAGTGCATATTACCCAGCTTAAATACTCCCCCTAATTAACAATTTACAGTGCTACATGCATTTTAAATATATTTAAAAAAAACACAGAAACTATGAATTTTCCACCTCCATCCAATAATACAATAATAAATAACACATTAATATCCATCCTATTATTTCTAAATACAAAACAATATATATGTATGTATATGAACAATATAATTAATAAATTAGTATAAAATAGAGTAAATTTGTCTTTCTAAAAACATATATATATATATATAAAACTATATATATGTATAAATATACTCAACAAACACAGAAAACAATACCAAAAAATGTTCCAGACCCAACTATATAACAGTACAACAAAACACAAAAAGAACCAAAAAGAACAGTGGGAATACATTTTTTTATAAAAAGAACTCAGTCCTCAACCTAAGTACCGAACTAATAGATAGGGTACTATTAAGTCCAGGGTTAACACTGGCATTGGTTCTTAACTGCCACTTTAGTTCTGTTAATTCTAGAAAATCATTTACTGGACCACCTCTCTCACCTGTACAAACTTGTTCTAATATGGTAAACTTAAATGCGTGTCCTTGATTTTCCATAACATGAACTGCTAAAGCACTTTTTATTTCAATATGTAAGATGTCACAATTATGTTGGTACACCCTTGTCCTAATAGCATTGATGGTCTTGCCAATATAGAATCTTGGGCATTTGGTGCACAGAGCCAGATACACCACTGCCTTTGTACTACAGTTAAATTTCCCATACAAATAAATGTTACCATAATTTGGAATAAAGACTGTATTTCCTTCCAGCATAAATTTGCATTGTCCACAATAGCCACATTTTGACATATTCCCTCTTACATGGCTAATATTCGGACACCTCTCAATAATATATTTAAAGTTTGCGTTCCTACGATAAACTATTTTTGGCCTATTACCTACAATATTAAGATGTTCTTTGTTTATTTCGAATACATGCCAGTTTCGATAAATGATTTCCTTACATTCTTGAAAACCCTGGTTATAGGTAAGGACTAAAGCATTTTTGAAGTCCGACCCAGTCGGCTTCTCCTGTCCCATGACCTGGTAATCTGCTTTACCTAATAAGGGAACAAAGGTACCTGCTGATCTTTTATTAATAACTTCCGCAAAAAATATTATTTAAAAATTCTAGTGGATAACCTCTTTTCACTAACATATTTTTTAAGAAGTCCATCTGTTCCACAAATTCTACCTCATCACTGATCATTCTCGCCAACCTAACAGACTGTCCCTTCACCAAGGATTTTTTCTGGTGTATAGGGTGTCAGCTATCAAAATGCAACAGGCTGTTAGAATAGGTTGGTTTCCTATATATAGTTGTCTGAAAACACTTGTTAATCCTGTCCTTAATAATCAGAATATCCAAGTAACTAATTTGGTCAGAATTTATGGTAGATGTAAATGCCAAAACCCCAGTGGTTGTCATTAGATAATCAAAAAATTCCATCAACTCAATCTCATCTCCCTTGCAGTACACTGTGATGTCATCCAGGTACCTCCCGTAGAAAGTCCATTTTGAAGTGTAGGGACTGTTCAAAATAAATTCATTTTCCCAATATGCTAAAACAATATTGGCAAAAATAGGGGCGCATGCAGTGCCCATTGCCACCACTTTCTCTTGCTTAAATAATTGTTTTTCAAAGGTGTTGACATTACTTTCCAACACCAATTCCATCAGAGTTATAATTGCTAGAATATTGTCATGATCAAGTACAGAATACTGTCAAAGTTACCTGTAAAACCAATCCAGCCCCACATCATGTGGAATAACTGAAAAAAGATCTTTGATGTCTATAGTCATAAATATTAAATCATCAGTGTACATGTCTTTAGATATTTTCATCAAAAGATCCCAGGAATCCTTCAGTATCCACTTTTTCCCTTTCAACACATTTTTAATGCGAGAATCAATGTAATTAGCAATAGTGTATGTCTTAGAGCCCCTTGCATCCAAAATTGGTCTTAAGGGAGGGTCACCTAAATCCTTGTGGATTTTAGGTATACCAAAATTAGTGGGTGTTCTGCTGTTTTTTGTCACTAGAAATTTATATTCATCTAATGTAATCTGGTTGTTCAAAACTAACTCTTGTAATGAAATGTCTAGTTTTTTATAAATAATATTTTTCTCATTTAAACTTATTTCACTGTAAGTATCCATACATAACAGTGAACACATCTTACTGATGTAATCAACACTATTCATGATTACCAGGCCCCCTCCCTTATCCGGTTTCATGATTCTCAAGTCATTTCTATTGCATACTTCCCTAAGTAGAGTCATTTCATCAACACTAAGATTAGTTCCATTTTGGTATCTGTTAGCATTTAACAACTTTCTCACATCATGTTCACACAATTTCTCAAAGAGATACACAGTTGGATGCAAAACAGGGTTAAAAGTATTTTTCCTCTGACAAACAACATTATTAATACTTCTGACATTTTTGTCTTGGAAATAAAATTGTAAATTCAATACATTCACATGATCACATTTTTGCAATGCATTAATTTTTATATTTTCCATCACATATTTCCCAGAAAATTATTGCGTGCCTTTGAAATTCCACCTGCCACTGTTGTCTTCTATTACTCATGCATATAATTACTGGCAGTGAGCCGTAATGGATCCAAAATGTCAGGCATACCTTATCTGATATACCCTACCACTCACAAAAATATGCAGAATAACTTTAATGTATTCACAGAGGTGACACTTTCCCTATTTCTGTTGTTTGAATATTGGAAATAGGAACTACCCTTTCCATGAACCAATCCATCCCTTTAAAATGTATTTCAATAATTCCCTCCTACAGTTTTTCTTAGAACTCCTAAAGTAGTTATGAAGTGGTACCATAGTTAAGCCGGGAAATCTAAACACATTTTAGGAGACAACACAACGCATGCAGTTGGAAGTTAAAATGCACTTTTTACTCCTCCATAGCACTTTTGCTCCTGTCTTCATGGGTGTTAAAAAACTTAAATAAATCATACAGCCTTGTTCTCAAGTATACTGTGGTTCTTATACCAATTAATATTTTAAAAATGCATGTCTTTACTCATTTGAAGGATACTAAATGCTCCAGCATCAGTAATACAAACCCATGTTAATATAAATCACACTGATATTTAATTTGATTCTAATTTCTCATTGAATTATATCAGTCTTTGATGTTTTGTTTTTTAGATTTTTTTGTATACACACACACACATATATATATATATATATATATTTATATTTATACATATAAATATATATAATATATATATATATATATATATATATATATATATATATATATATATGTGTGTGTATATATTTATACACACACATATATATATATATATATATATATATATATATATATATATATATATATATATATATATATATATATATATGTGTGTGTGTGTGTCTCTGTATAACAGGACGATGAAAATCATGGCAAAAATTAGGAGGTGCAGCACCCAGCAGGATAAAAGCACTCTCATCAAACTAAACAACTTAGAGGACAAATAAAGTCCACCAAAGCCAAATTTGAGGTAAGTTTGGCCTCCCAGGTCAAGGACAACAACAAAACATTCTTTAGCTATGTCCACAACCTTAAAGGCAATACACAATTGTGTGTAGAGCTCATTGTAAATGGAGCCACCTATACTGAGTCAGAAGACATAGCAAACCCTCTGGCTCATAAATTCAGCTCCAACTTTACACCTCTCTCCCCCCCCTCAACATTTGCTCAGGAAATATCATCAAATATAACTCCCCCTACTATCACTAGAGAACGGGTCCTTAATGCTATCTCTAAGACCAAGAACACTGCATCAATGGGCCCATACAATATCCCAGGATGCCTTCTAAATAGCATGAAACATGACCGATCAGGGCCTCTGGAATTACTATTTAACTGTAGCCTCCAAACAGGTTTCATGCCTCATGACTGGAGAAGGCAACAGACATCCCTCTGCACAAAGGTGGGGCATCTACAGACCCTGGAAACTAAAGACCCATAAGTCTCACTATATGTAAATCCATGGAAAGAATTATCATGAAGATGATCAATAGAGATATAATAAACTGCCAGAAACTGGACCCAACCCAGTTTGGTTTCGTCAAGGGCAAATCATGCCTACTCATCCTGGTGTACTTTTTTGAGAAGGTCACCAAAGCAATGGCTGAGGGCAAAATTATTCACACTGCCTCCCTTGACCTTGACAAGGGATTTGACACAATACCTCACTCGGGCATCATTGACAAACTCAAGAGTTTAGGTACATACCCGTATGTCACCTGGTGGATAGGCAATTGGCTCACGGATAGGATCCAGGAAGTGATAATTGGGGAGTCAACCTCTACGAAGAGGCCATTCACAAGTGAAGTCACTCAGGGATCAGTTCTTGAACCGCTCCTTTTTGGCATTTACATCTCAGAAGTCAAGGCCAATGTCAGTGGTCTCTGATTGACTAAATTTGCAGATGATTGCAGATTAGGAGCTGTCATTGAATCTCACACTGGCATAAATGTTCTCTAGGAGGGACTGACACAGCCAAACAACCAATCAGAGCCATGGACTCAAACTAAATGCCAAGAAATGTATAATAATATCCTTTGGAAAGTCATCTATCCATGTTAACTATCATATTGACAACACACCCCTTAGAGGTGACTCAGTAGTCAGGAACTTAGGGACACACCTAGATAGTAATCTAGCCTTTGACCATCATCTGTCTACTGTGGTGAGGAAATCATTCTATATTGCATAACTTATAAACAAAGGTATGGCATCTAAGTACAAGGAAGTCATTGTTCCACTGTATTCGGCATTCATCAGACCTATCACTGAGTACAATGCCCCCTTTGGTATGTACCTCACCAGGCATATCCAACAATTGGAATGTCCACAGAGTTTACTCATTAAAATAATACAGGGTGCAAGTAAAATGTCCTATGTGGACTGCCTCAAGGCCCTATCTCTGTATTCTGTCTCCTACAGATCTATGCCTGGCATACAGGGCATTGTCAGACCCCACTCTAATGGACCGCCTGCATATCCACATAATAAACAGCACCAGAACTACCCATTCTAAAGACTTAAACCTTGCCTATGATATAAATAGCCCCAGCAGGAGAGATAGGTATGTATCCCAAAGACTACCATGTCTAAGGAACAGGCTTGCCTTCCATGTGAAATAGAGTTTCTCCCTAACCCAATTCAAGTGCAGCTTGAAAAATTGGATGGGAAGCCAGAACTTCATCCATGGTTTGGCACCTATGTCTCTAATGGACACAGGTAACCTGTAAATGGTTCATCTCCCAAACCCCTGCTTACACTTATCAAGGGTATCAGAACTTTTCAGAGATTTGTGATACATGGCTAGGCTTAAAATGGCCCTTGTGGTCATTAACCTAGTAAACGCCTATGAGCCTATATATGTATGTATATATATATATATATATATATATATATATATATATATATATGTATAGAGAGAGAGAGAGTGAGAGAGATATAAACAAAAAAACGCTGGTTTAGAATATGCTTCTTTTGGTCATCATACCTGTGTAAGAGGTTTACAAGCAGAATCCCCATAATGGGAAACTGACTTTTGTTGCAGGGTTTCTATGCTGGAACTAGGTATGACTGTCACAAAAATGTCAATAAAATTCCCATTTTTTCCAATATAGAGCTGTTCTTTGAGTCTACCACTGAGAGTAATTTTGTGAATGACCTGGGCTGATTAGTAATACTATTTCTAATTCCTACATAAAGAGGCATTTATTAGGTATGTCCCTATTAATGGCCATGGAATCTATTTGCCAGGACATAATAGTCACTGTATTTGGTTGCATTGTCACTTACACATACTAAAAATAATATCTTCTTATCCACAATTCAGATGTCTTTTTGACACGTGCAGTTAAAACATATTGCAGAATAGTTAAAATAATTCCTATAATATATGGACAGTGTCACAGAAATTCAGAAACAAGTAAACAATTCATCTACTACATAACAATGTTTTAGTGGTCTAAATGCAGTCCTATGGCAGCTTAAGAAGTACTGGCAAAGTGTTAACAATTCAATGAAAATAAAAACTCTAAGAACCTCCCTGCCTTATAAAAGTGCCCAGCTTAATACTGCCATAAATAGACACCAGTGAAAAGAGATAGTGGGAGAAAAAGCAATACCTCAGCCAGCTATACTATCCTTACAGAGAGACAAGAGTCTTTCTAGTGTTTTGACGACAGTGCCAGGAGATTCAAATCTGAAACAGTACAGCAGACAAAAAATATTTGTTTTGTTGTTGGACTCCATGACAAATGAACTACTATGTCAACTCCAAATGACTGGCTTAAGGGCATAAGCATAAACTAATGGGTGTTTGCAGAAATAATACTTACCACTGCAAAACAGTTGTTAGCTGGTGAGAATAAAGATGAAACTTGCCAATTTGTTCACGTCATCCACTCCTCTATGGGAACATGCAAAACATATAAGACACAATGATACAATTTTCTTTGCATCATCTGATAAATATGGGTCACATTCAACAGCCTTTTAAAGCACTATTTACCAATGAATTAGAAAACGATAGTTACCCTACAGGAACGGGACACCATAAACACTTGCTCCATAACTCTCAGCTTATTAGTGCAAGAAATCTGGGCAAAGCCTAAAATAATGGAGGGGATAAAGGCCCAAAACTAGGAACACGTTTTAAATATTGCTTTTATTAACTTAGAAAGTTGCTAGAATAACATAATTTGAGCTAACATGTATTTTCTCAAGGATATGAAGTCCGAAAGCCAAATGTATGTCATTATTACTTCAGTCCTTAGTGATTCGCCAGAAAACCACACATTGTATGAGGAACAGACGAAAAATATTATGCAAAATCTGGAAATTCTATGAAAATCCTGTCAGGTGATTAGCTCTCAGGTCTTGCGGGGATTTCCTCAATGTGATTTACGGCAGAATAAGTGAAAGTATACATACTCAAAAAACAAAGGTTCCACAGCAACAGAGAAATGTTACAGGGAACACTAAGGTTTGCCCCTCCCACTCAGTAGATTATTATCAGAAACAGTTATGGCCACCACGTATTAAATTATTATTATCACTAACAGTGATGGCCACCACATATTAAATAATTATTATTATCACAAGCTGTAATGACCACCACATATTACATTAATTATTATTATTATTATTATTGTTATTAGTATCACATGCTGTGATGACCACCACATCACAAATTATGAAGCTGGGCAGACTGTGATGACAACTGAGTACTGATACATAATGCAGAAAACAGTGGAATGAGATTTGATTTTCAAGAATTTAATACAATAGAAATTTACTTAAGACCATTGCATTATGAAAAGTTTGCTCAAACATGTTACTTCAATACCAGTTTGTATTATTTCTGGCACTTTCTGATTATTTGTTATTTAATTGCTAGAGACAAATCTGGGTGACTGTTTTGTTAATATGCTAATACTGTTATTATTCTTGCAGGTTATTTCTGAATTAATGACTGATTATCTATCTATTGAGAGTTTACTTTTGGTTAATATGCAATAATGGAGTTATAGTTTACAAGTTTTTTGCTACATATATATACATCAGACTGTAATTACAAAAGAATTATTGATAAACTCAACCAAATTATTGTTGCATCATAAAGAAGCACTTAACAAGATCCTTGTGATCTACATTGAGAAGAATCCTACAAATATCTGTTCGTACATCCTTTATGAATTCCACAGATCACGTACAGTACAGTTCTAAATAAAACATTTATCTCCCCAACAGGAGGTGCAGGACAGAATAGTGTGTTCAGTTCATAATAAGTAGAAACTCTTGTTGCTTGAACTTAAACAAAAAGGGGCTTGAACATAGTCTGCTAAAAGGTTTGTTATATTTTAGCCAACTTTCTTTTTTTTAAAACATGAAATTCAAAACTCCATAAATATAAATCTTACTGTGCTGAATCCCTGTTGTACAGCATACCAATACAGAATAACACTAGGTAATGTGTATTGATCACATTCTAAAAAACACTGCAAAAATTACACCAATATTTTTTTTAATCTCCTTAGAGTCAATATTCTCATATGCAGTAGGCTTACGCTTTAGGCACGTGACATTATAGCCTGCTGTTTCTAGTCCTTCTGAGTTAGTTTCCAGTTTTACTACAAGACAAATTTGTGTTAACTAACTTAACCAAGTTAGCTGGACAGAGACATTTTTAATACCAAACAACCAAAATAAGCAACTTTCTACAGCTAGAAGTTGAAAGCTCATTTCAAGTTGCGGACTCAGTAATTAATGTTTCTCCTTTTCCGCTGAATGAAGCCAAATCACAGAAACATAATGAATATGAGAAATGCCATACGTCCATCTGGCAAAAATCCTATCATTTTTACAGTGTCTTTGCTTTACTATAATCAAAGGCTAAAGTTCGGATTTTTTAAATAGTTTTTAATTGGCTATTTAGGCTGGTCCATGGACTCCTTTCAGACATAACTCAGGGTACAGGGGCAAGAGTAAATGCAGAATATATACATAGAAAGTTATAGTGAAGCCAATCAACACAGCATTGTTGGGAATATGTTAAGAAATTGCAGTACCTAGAAAAAGACTATACATTCATGGGGAGAGCATTCAGACTTAAAAAGACAGTGACTGATAGTCAGGACTCAGTCATGGATTCTGGAGCTGGGGGAGAAGGGCTTTTTGGAATGAGCCATCATACTCTCTTAAATATCACAGGCATAGTAGTATGATGCATTGACCCATGTAATATGTACAATACTGAATGTTATTCACTGTGAGCAAACCAAGGTTTCAAAGACATTCAACCCCAACCTGCTTTTCAGGATTAAAGTTGCTATTTTGCATCCTGTTATGTCTAACGTAAAACACATTTCAATGTACAGATTTAGAAGGACTCTGACCTAAAACATGACTGGAAATTCAAAAAGAAATAGGTTTGCAGATGGAAATAGAATGCCACCATATACACATATTAGGTACTCTTGACATTGTAGTGCACATAACTGACGAAACCTGCTGATGCTACAATTTTGTGTGTCACATAAATGTAATACATATGTCAGTGTTCATTTTAAAATACAGATAGATCCGTCCTAATAAACATCTGTGGCAATTGCATGGGCTTCTGTCACTACAGCTTGCTGTGTCATATAAATGTAAAACATATGGCAGTGCTCATTTCAGAATACCGATAGATTGACAATTTTAAACATCTGTGAGAATTACATTGTGCCACCTCTCTGCTCACTGACAACATATTGACTAAACAAAAGTGTCATGCAATGTCATCCAGTTCTTTCAGGGACATAAACGATAAGATGCATGTACCTGTTATCTATACTTTACCTTCATATGTGCTCTGAGCCATAGACACTTCAAAGATAATTGCACATCTTTGTTAAACAGATACATTTTCAATCGACTAAGCAGTGTAAGTTTATTTGTTGGAATGTTTTGCTCAAGATGAAAACCAAGACATTAAATACACACCCTATCACACTGTTTTTCCTCTCTATCACTACAAAAAGTGCATGCAACAAAATACATGTGCAACAGTATGGAACAGACTGAGCAACGTCTGGTCGAATGCAGTGATAGTGATTACATTGGTGCTGATCCATTCTCTTTCTCTGCAATGTCTCCTTTGGTTGAAGGTTATACCAGAAACGACTTCTGGCACAACTGACTGGTGGAATAGTTTTTGAATGTTTCCAATTGTGGATTCCTTCAACAGCGGTAGCTTTCTAAGGTCTTACCGACTTGGGTTTGCTCTGTTACTCATCTAAATTACCTGTCACCTCATTGATACCTTACTCTCCATACCATTTAAGGATAGCAGCACTGCGTAAGTCAACTGCTGCTGCTCACTTCATTCAACTAGATAAGTGCTGTGGTCAGTATCTTTTCATGTCAGTCTCTACATGGAGACTCATGTCTTGTTTTAAACCAGGTGATTTGTTTAGCATCTATGCTTTTCCACATACTGCATGCTGAGATAGCCCTTGCCTAATCTGTAACATGACAGTATAAGTGGAAATAAATAATTCTAAATGAATCTGCAGCGCAGAAGTCTTAAATTGTTGATAACTGTTAAGGATATTTTCTCTTTGTAGGGACTAAATAACAATGGGATCCAGTACTTTTCTAAAGTAAGTTGTTAATAGTGAAGGTAACTAAGAAATGAATATTTTTCGCATGAATTCATTCTCTTTGTTTTGTCTTAATCCTATTGTTCTCTGTTCAGCAAGGACACACATATCCTAAAAGAAATTATAAATGATGCATGGCACTTGGAAGCTTTTTATAGTGACTAATTTAACAGTAGGTGTATCATAAGCATATGTATTTAAAATTCATTCATACTATTTGATTCTCTGCTATGCATGGCTAAATGAGGACTCATCTAATTAATTTGGATGATCATATACAATTAACCACAAAGAGGAATACTGTGTTTAAAACAATGGCTGTAAAATAAGAAAGAACTCAATAAATGTGTTTTGCATCATTACACAGGATTCATTAGGCACAGATTAAGGTAAAGAATCATTTACTGATTTTTGCATTCTTTTCCTTTAAGGAGTGAAAGTGAGAGTATATTGCGTGAATGTAAACATGTTCAACACTGTCTGGAAAATGGTGATACCTCTATGTTAATTTCACTTGTAGCTTATTCGGCAGCCTTGCATGCAGAGTTGGCAGAAACAGAAGAAAGTTCTAAGCTGAAACTGAGTGTATTTCTAATATGTAGGAAACTTGGCAGTTAACCATTGGAAGTTACAAATTACGATTTATTTGCTAACACATAGGTGCAGTCATGAAGAAGGATTTGAAAGGGGAAATGAGAATACTGCAGGGCTATCTATGTTTGTTTTTGCTGGTGAGAGAACATAAGAAAATTGTCAGCTCCAGTGAGCCCAATGGGAAATTTCCATCTGTTTATAAATAATTCACATCATATGGCTTATTCCTACTTTGCTTTAAACAAAGCTATAATTCTCATTGAAATGTAAAACATACTGAAACTGTTTGTAGAAGGTTAATAAAAGGTCAGCAGTGTCTATTAATAAATGCCTTGCTTTATTAATGTTACAGGTTACTGTTGTTTCTTATCACGTTGACTGACTTAATAAACTTAATAATGTTGTCAGACTGTCTTTGTATGTTACTTCTGCTTTAACATTGACATCTGTATCTTCTAGAAAATGTACTCAAGAGGATGCTTAAACTCATTTTGTGATCAACAAATATAGGAATAGTATACCCCACTGCTCTGCTTGTTTTGCCTCAGGCTGTTAAATCTTTTCTGCTACAAAGTCATCTTTAACTGTTGACCCTCTCTAATGAATCTATTCTGCATAAATATTTAGATTTAGAAACCATATGAGTGAATAAATATTGTCCAGTGTAATAGAAAACAAGTGATGCTTGCTTATATATCTATTTATGTATGTATGTATGTATTTAGTTATGTTTTTTTAAGTAGATTAGTCAGACTAGGAATATAGCCAGTTTTCACATTGATCCCAGATGATATGCTCACTGACTAGGGAACATTTAGCTTTGCCACTGGGAAAATGTCTCCATTCTTTCTTAAGATGGTATTGGACAGGTGCAACCTTTGAGGAATATGGTAGAGAAAGAGTCAAAAAGAGTACTGCCTGTAGAAGAAGGAATTATTTTTTTCAGAATGAAGAGGGACTGTGAAGGATGATGGGATTTTCACAGAATTTAGCAGTCAAGGCTTGCCTTATAATGTGCCATTAGAAATTCTGACAGAATCCGATACTTGCCGTAATGATAGGCCAGTCTTGGATGCAGAGAGTGTTAGAGACAGAAAACATACCATTATTTACTTCTGTTGGACATTGGGCTTTTATATCTGCAGTTGTTCCTCTTCCAGGGCAGGGTGTTACTCTCCTGAGTGCACAGGTGTGAACTAATCAAGTGAATTTCCAGCATCTATTGCTTACTTGCTGCATCTCCAGACAAAGCAGGAAATGAAGGACTTGTTTGTGCATATGCCACAGGAGCCACAGCAAATGGATGTGGTCCTGAAGACATAGCCAAGAAAGTTACAGCACTACATTCAGGAAAGACTAGCTCTGCTGGTTTCTATGCTGCTCAGTTAAAACCTATAGCTTATTGATGAGATTTTTTTAAACAACTTTCATGACCCGTGCTTTAGCTGTAAAGCTTGTTGATTTCTTCACACCGAAAAGCATGCATAGCTATGGACTGACTATGTTACTGTGGACAGGTTCATGAGCACTTGTAAACATCTTATTTTCAGTCTGTTCTGGATGTTCAGACGTCAGGAGATATCCAACTGTATCCATCAGACATGAGCTGGTAAACTTTAAAAAATAAAAGCTGTGTGACTTGTGGGAGGTATGGATTGGTGAAAGGAAGATCTTAGAAGATTTGGTCACTGTAAATAACCATCTTGTTTGTTTAGATAATATTGCAAACATTCTGGGTGCAGGGATAAATTGACTTATACAACCCAAAGCACGTTATTATTATTATTGATAAATTGTCCACATAATAAAACAATGTGACAAATATTTCATATTTAGTTGTGTACACTGTGCACACCTAAAAAAACAGTAAAGAAGATATAGAGTTCACATTGTTCCAGGGACCAAAAACGATTGAGCAATTCCTTTGGTAAAAACTCAACCACCAGCCAAATCACCACAAAAACAAAACAATTATTGAAAATGTAGACAAATATGGTTAACTATTTTTGTCCCATTTAGTAGGAACATTTTCAAAACCTTGAAGTTGATACAGCATGTCTGTTTAGGTAGATCTCTCTCTCTCTCTCTCTCTATATATATATATATATATATATATATATATATACATATATATAAATATATATATATATATATATATATATATATATATATATATATATATATATAAGGGGATCATAAGGAGTGAACCCTATTATTTTTATTAACAAATATAATGCATTAGCTGCTGATATGATGATGATTTCTGCAGACAGTATTTTCTAGAAGGAGACCAAAATGTTAAACTTGCCATGCATGTTAGCTAAAGAAAATGAAAGAAGCATTCACAGAAACAAGTTAAAAAAGTAAAAATTTCTTATAATGGTTAATCTGCAGCTTAGAAATCTAAATGGGAATATCACCAAATCTCATTTTAGGAGACTTAAGGTTATTAGCTGGGCCAGTCTGCCTGATTTGATACTCCTGTCTTTCTTGGTGTCTGTAATAGTGAGCAATTTCACCTGGATGAACCTGAAGCTATTATATGTCAAACTGTGACTTGGTCCAAGAGTAGAGGATTTGTCCAATTTTAAAGTAGTTTTGAATCCTGCTGTGTTAAAGATGACTGACACTTTTATTGAATGGCAGGGACATCATTTGATTACAGACTTTCTGAAGGAGGTTAACATGTTGAGGGATTGTTTACACTTATATGAATATACAATCACTATAGGAACTAAAGATGTGTTAATTCACTGAAGCCTTTATAGGTTACTACAGATGTCAAACAGCAGTCCAAAATGTTTAAACACATTTTTTTATGTGCAGACTACTCCCTTATAATAATGGCTACCCTAACTCAGAAATTGATCATATGCTTTTACCCATGATCTAAATAAAATATCCACAACCTGTAGAGAAGATATCTTCTCTGATTATGTAGCAATATTCAATGATTTCAGTAACAGGTCCATCAAGGATTCACTAAGGGGAGATGTTCAGTGAATGACAAAACTGTTATGCAGCAATGTTTGGTTTAAGCAAGAGCTCACAATCTTATGGACAGAACATTTGAATATGACTTTGTATTGTCAAGCTTGATGTGACTGGTGGTATGCTTGGAAAAAGAAACTTATGATGCTGCATTCATAATGAAAAAAAGCGATCAAGAGAAGGTGAAAAAGTCTTTCAACAGAGCTTGGTTATGAATTTCACTGTAGACTTCACTGGAGGATACAATGGGCAAGGAATTAGAAAACAAACTTTAGGAAAAAAAATATTGCAAAAAAAAAATGAAAGCATATATTATTCTCACTACATATATCTACCAGAAGAACTGAAGGGGATATTAGTAAGTACACTAAAGGAATTTTATTGCAGCAGTATGCAAGGTCAGATAGTTTGCACTGTTATACTGTTTATATGGAGGAAGGGAGAAAAGGCAAAACCTGGTGGGCTAAATTCTTATGCCAAGGTGACTTTAAGATTTTAACAAAAATTGTGCAACTGAGATTGAATGCTTTGCTACGTACTGTGATGAACCAAGTAGTTTTGTGACTGTCAAACAGATGCAGATACTAGGGTCTATATTAGAACACTGAAGTTTCAAAACTTCGAGTGTTCTAATATCGAACCCTAGCCATCGAAAATGTAAAACATTGAACATACAGAACAGCGAATTTTTTCCTAGGAAAAGAATTTGCTGTTCCAAAACACATACACACAACACAAGCACACCAAACAAACAGCAATCCACTCGCATACACCTAAGCTCTTACACCTAACCCTACACTAAACTATACATACACCACTAACTATCCACTTGCCTTAACCCAATCTCTAACCCTAAGGTCTGTCACTATCGCACAGTCACCTCACCCATGCCCTAACCCTAACTCACCTACCCCACCCTAATCCTCATGTCTACACAATCGCACACTTACCTGACCCGAGCCCTAACCCTAACTCACCTAACCCATCCTAACCCTCATGTCCACACAATTGCACACTTACCTGAACCTGACCCGTAACTTTCCAACACAGCGCTGAAAATACCGAAGCAACAGAAACGGACGACTGAATTCTTTCCCTAGGAAAAAAAATTGGTTTTCTGTTTCTTCGATATTTTCACCGTTCTCTGAAAACAGGTCGATATTAGAACACTCAAAGTTTTGAAACGTCGGTGTTCTAATATAGACTCAGATACTATTATGTATAGTGAGTGAATTAATAGATTGCATACTGGCAGACTATCCTGGGATGAAATAAGTCATTTGTGATATACAGAAAGTATTTGACTATTTAGTTGTAATAGTCTGTGGGTATTGCCTCATAAAACATATCATTTTGGTAAGAAATTTTGTAGCTTTCTGAAATATGCATACTCATTTTTAGTTTATTATTTTAGTAAGTGGTCATTTCAGAAAGCTTGCTTGTACAACTAATGGATGAATACTTGACTAACTGCCCTGATGAGTTATTTTAAGCCCATTCAATGATTTGAGATCAGAATCAAATGCTGTACCTTGAGTCCATCGGGTAAAGACTTTAATCATAATGCCAAATGCATCCCCTAACTTTTTCCTATGAATGCAAGTTGATACAGCACACTTGTTCAGGAAGCTATTTGTACCTGATATTGAAACCACACACACACACACACACACACACACACACACACACACACACACACACACACACACACACACACACACGCACACACACACACACAAGTTCCCTACACTGAGAATTGAACCTCCTACTTATCTACTTATCTAGTTACATAGTCATGAGTAGGCAGTATTACCTGCTACTGCCACAGGAAAAGTCTAGAAAATCGTTCCTTGACTGGAAGTTAATAGAGCACATAGATTTATATGTTCATAGGGCAATACTATTGGCCCGGAGGCCCTTATAAACCTACCCAAGAATTTTGCCCATGTTCCTACAAAGTCAGCATGTATTTTCCGTGTCGATCAGGGACACAGGTGGGATCCCAAGGGTGAATTTTCTGTTTCCCATCCAGTCGTTCAGGTTCCTGTTAAAGAGGGCTAGTCAGGTACTCTGCTTGGCATGGAGATGGAGTCTATTCCACAGAAGGGGAGTCAGTGGGACACAAATCTAGACTACCAACAAGTTCTATTCATGTGACAGACCAGCTTAAGGCCTTGTGTGTGGGTTGCACTAATGGACTTTGACTTACAGATATGCAGCAACTCCATCAAGGCTGGGTCTGAGATGGCCCTGTATGCCAGACACAGGTCACCTCTGAGCAGTCTGTATGAGATTAAGTAGAGGGACAGGGCTTTTAGCCTATCTGTATAGGATAGGTGCTTGAGATACTGGATTTTCCTGGTCAGGAACCTCTGTGTTCTCTTCAGCTGCTGCATGTGCTTGGCAAGGTACATGCCAAAGGGGGCATTGTACTCGATAATGGGTCTGATAAGGGAGGAGTACAGGGATGTTATGACCTTCTTGTTCCTGGATGAAATACCCTTACTTATGAAGTGGGCCATGTAGATAACCTTATGTACAATGGAGGCAACGTGGTTGTCAAAAGTCAGGTTGCTATCAACCAGGGCGCCCAAGTCCCTCACGACTTGATTCCATGCTTAGTACATTGTCACTAATGTGGTAGTTAGTGGTGATGCCATTTTCCTCAAAGGGGATAATGATGTATTTCTTGGCATTCAGTTTGAGGCCATGCTTCTGGCACCATTCATTAGTTTGGTTAAGACCTTCTTGGAGGATGTTTACATCACTAGGGGAATTTAAAACATCACCCAGCTTGCAGTCATCTACAAACTTGGTCTACACAGACCACTGGTTTTGGCTTGCACCCCAGAAAAGTATGTCCCAAACTGTAGAGGTCCCATGACTGATCCTTGGGGTACACCACTCATTACAGGTCTACTACTAGAGGCGGCTTCCCCTATTTTGACTGACTGAGTGGGTTCTATCAGTGGACCAGTTAGCTACCCATCTGATAATATACAGGTTGATGCCTAGCTGGGAGAGTTTATCTATTATGCCCGAGTGGGGAATAGTGTCAAAGGCTTTGGTGAGGTCAAGGTAGGTGGTGCGCACCATCTTGCCCTCATCCATGGCTTTGGTGACTGTTTAGAAATAATCAACCAAGTTTAACAGGCATGATCTCCCTTTGACAAAACCAAACTGTGTGGGTCAAGCGTTTGGAGGTTGCAAATGTCCATGTTTATGAAGTCCATCATAATGCGTTCCATGGCCTTGGAGATCATGCTAGTTAGGCTGATGGGCCTATGACTGCCTGGGTCTGTGAACACTCCACCTTTGTGTAGAGGGATGACAGTGGCTGTGTATCATTTGGCTGGGTTGAATCCGGTGCTCAGGCTTTGGTTGAATAGGCTGCCTAATGGTGCTAAGAGTTCATACCTGAGTTCATGTAGGATGGAGCCAGAGATGTTGTCAGGTCCCACAGAGGCTGTATTTGTTGCCTTTGAGAGGGTATTAAAGACCTGCTCCCTGGTGATTAGGAGAGGGTGGCAGGTGCTATGGATGTCCTCGTTTACTGATGGGGGGACAAGGGGGTGAAATTTTCACTGAACCTGACTGCCAACAGATTGGCTATATCTATGTCATTTGTGTATGTGGTGTTCTTGATCACCAGTTCAGGGCAGATTTGGCTGTTACTTTGAGACTGGAGATGTATGTGAAGAAGGTCTTGTAATTGTCCTTTGTGGATGTGGCTAATTTGGACTCGAAGTTAGCCTTAGAGGATTTCACCAGCGACTGCATTTGCTTGTTCAGACAAAGGAAAGATTGCTTCCAACTTGTCAACTGCTCCTTCTTGGTCATGGGAAGCAATTTTTTTTTCCTTTTATTATAGAGTTTGTTTATTGCTGCTGTCCACCAGACATGTTTACTCTTCCTTGAGGAAGATGATTTGGTCCTGTCAGGTATTGCTGAGTCTATTGCAGCTATGTATGTGCTCATATAGTTTTATTGGTGTAGGCTTGGACATTAATGCTAATTCCAGTGGATGGGACAGTGGCTGAGAAGCTGCTTATACCTTCTCTTAGAAGATTGTAGTCAGCTTTGGAAAATGTTTTTTGTTTGACCCTGGCAAGGAGTGGGTCAGGGAGATGGTGACTTCAAAAGTGATCACTTTGTGGTCAGTTGTTACCAAGGAGGATGACACTGTAGGGGTGCTACAGTGGCTACTCATGTTGGTTACTACCAAGTATAGGGTATTTTCACCTCTTGTGGGGGTGTCAATGAGCTGATCCAATGTATTGGCATGGACAAAGTCGAGGAATCTCTGGGCATTCATGCTTGGGCTAGAATAGGCCTTCCACTCTATTGCTGGGTAGTTAAAGTCACCCAGGATCAGTGTAGAGGGTTGAATCTTGATGGATTAAAGTAAGTCCAGATAGGTGGAGTTGGCATCCTGAGTCATGGTTGGAGGTCTGTAGCTAGCTATGATTTGAACACAGTAGATGCTTTGTCCACAGTTAACTGCACTTGGAGTGTCTCCTGTACATCACACTGTTTGACCAACTTGGAAGTGTACTTTGAAATTCCACCTCCTTTGGCTTTGTAGCCCTCCATTATGGTCTGAAAGTATGGTGTGATGAGTAACCTGGTAAGGCTGGGCTACTGTCTGCAGCTTAGAGGAGGTGACTGCATAAATGTTACCATCCTCCAGAGTGAGGAATGCTTGCAATATGTGCAGTTTCATGCTAAGACTCCTAGCATTTAGCAGCATGACCTTTAAATTTCATTTAGAAAAAATGTTAACATTGGTAATTTTGTCCTCATGTCTTTGTCTAAAAAAGGCACTATGGAGGAGGCAAGATCCTTTGCCAGAAGTCTGAAGCCCAGGGGAGACAGATGAAGGGCATCTCTGGCAAAGCATCATGGTCTGTCAATCATGTCCTCCCCAGCTGTCAAGTACTGGATCCCCTTAGAATAACAAAACAAACTAAGCCAACTGTTAAAGTCAATCGTTTTCTGTTTGTATTGAGGCACCATTGTGATGGTAGGATGCTGCTTAAGGCTAGGGACATACCTGCTTGGGACATATATTCAATGAGCTCAATAATGTCTCTTTTCATATAGTCCAGAGAGGTACATCTCAAGTCATTCACACCAACATGGACTATGACAGAATCATAACAGTAGCTTTTGTTAAGAGACTTGAGTGTGTGCATGATATGGTGGATTCTAGCACCTGACAAGCAACTTACTGTGACTTTCTCCTTGTCTTGCCTGGTGAGGGGCACATCTGTGTGTCTCATGATAGAGTATCCTATGACTAGTATGTTGGGTTTATGACTGGGCCTTAGAGGCTGTGAGACACAGGCATATGTACTATGCATGGTGCTTGGTGCTGTGGGTTGTGATGTGCCCATGTGCTTTTGTCTTGGAGGTCTCTTGTTTAGGTATTTTTTTGTTGAGAACCTCCACATATGTAGGAGTGTGTTGTGCAGGTGTGGGAGGTGTTATACGTGCGGTGTTTGTAGCATTTGTGCAGACAACCTTCTCAGTGCCAGATGCACTGGCCTGTGATTGAGACAGCAAGGATTCAAGGTTCTTACTGTAATTTCATCTCTCACATATTGTGTTCATAGGTGGTAGTAGTAGAGGGTTGTCCGTGTACATGAGGCAGTTGCTACATTGTCTCTGGATGCCCATATCAAGCAGACTAGCAGGAGAAACAATAGGAAATTGTCCACACATGGTTTTCAGAATCTGTGGAAGAGACATCAGGGATAGTACACTGGGGACTTCTGAGAACAGTACCTATAGATGTAAGTAGGGCTGGATAAAATCAATACAGTAGCTGCAATGGAGGACCTCACTTACACAGGAATGCTGGTAAGGGAATAATGTATCTGAGATACCTTGCAAAGGGTTAAAAGAGTGTAGTGGCTGTGAGCAACATGCTAACAAGGGGAAACCCATGCAAATGTGGGGTTTAAATACCACAAAAATGAAAGTAAAATAGAAACACTGAAACTGCTCAATCAACCCTTGTCCCTGAGCTCTTAGCTAAGCACCCTATGCCAGATCAGTTCCAACTAGCTGACTTACTCCTACTAAGTGTAGACAGACCCCAGCCAACACAAGATGGCATAGCAGGAAACATAGGAATCACACAAACAGATCTGGATACAGCAAAACCTGTAACCAGACTATGCTAAAGATATTTAAACTCTGTTTAGGTCAATTTAATAACGGGAGAACAGAAGCACAGTTAAATGTAACAGTCGCAAATAAGAGCAAACTGATTTAAACAAATTAACAAATCAACCAATAAAAAAGCTCAAAACTGAACACTGTTCCAGCAACCTTCAATCAGACAAGTTATAACTGCACACTCCTGTCACTAGGGTGAAGGGGAACCCTCTCCAAAAAAAGATGTTCTGGTTTAGTACTCAAGTTATACAAACACAACTAGATTCAACAGGTCTGAATCTAGTCTATGCTACAGTAAACAAGGTGCACCAATTTCAGAATAAAACAGTTCAAATATGTAGGCACAATAAGCCTTCAACCAGTAATCCCCAGATCAGAAAGGCAGAATCTACACTGTCCCCTCACAAGAGTGTAGACTACATACCTTCCTAATGTAAAACAACTGTCCTGAAGCCCAGGTGCTTAAACCAAATAGCTTAGATTAGCAGTTACAATTGAATTAGGCTACTAACAAGCAGTAATAAATGCAGCATGATAAGTGCAACTGAATACTTCTAAGAACAAGCAGCAAAAGAAAAAGGAAAGAAAAATAAATTAATAAAGTAGGAAGAAACTCAAATACAGTAAAAGCAGCTGCATTTTTTTTATTTAGGTTAAGTGGGAGAGGAGGAAAGAAGATAATTCAAGGCCTTCCCAGATATCTCTGTACTCAGTAGAATGAGCTGATGAGATGAGACTGGGAGTAGTTTCCAGAATGAGAATTATAGTAGGGATGGGCAACTCAAAAACACCAAATCTAAGAACACCACAATTAGGCAGGTGGGAGGTAAAAAAAACACAGCCAAATAGAGATATTCTAAATAAAAGAGCAATGCAGTTTCTCAGCTCCTCCCACTAACCGATGTTATTCACTGTTTGCAAAGGAATTCTTTGCTAACTTTAACTGACCTCAGCCAAGAACTCTTAAAGCTCCAACACAACAGAAAACTTAAAACAAAACAAATGTAATAGTAAATGTAATAGTAATACTATAATAAGATCCAAAATGGAAGTTATCAAACCTTCAATGAAAAGCTTCAATTCAAAATAAAATGCAGCAAGAGATCAGCAACATTCAGAGCAAGCAGGGCAAACAAACACATATCTTCAGTAAGCTATAAGAACTCGACATAGAAGTCGCACGTGAGATTTGAACCACTTACAATCTAGAGAACACAGTATTATCCACAAGCACCACAAGACAAGTACTGGTCTTGAATATGGTTATTACAGATTAAAATAACATTGTGGGATGGCTGCTGTATAGCTTGTGGTAGGGCAGAAATACCTACTATTTTCATAAACACAGATGATACTGTTTGACTCTCAAAAATAAAGACTGTATAACATTTATTAAAGTTCTAGAAGACATTTTAGGTTCTTCATACACCCACACAAAGAACCTAAAATGTCTTCTAGGGTGCTAATTATTATAGCAATGTAGATGAGATTAGTGGAATATCTTCTACAAAGACAATGATGAATATTTTAAGAATTACTTTTGGATCTGGTGATTGTTGGATACAGGGACATGGTAAGTATGGGGATTTCTGGATAGTGATAACATCTGGCAAAATAAAACTGTGTGATAGACACAGCTGTTACTATGATTATGGAGGAAATACAAAAGGGACTCTAGACTGTTCTCTCTTTAGGTATAGGTCTACTTGGTATAATACTATCTTTGCAAATTATTACCTCATGGAGGCCTGACAGTTAGTCAAAGATAAGAGGAATTGATAGTTCTTTCACAGGCTTTTTGAGTATTTTTTACATCTGAATGGGTAGAACTGCTGGCTTGAACTCTCCAACCATTTAGACTATCAGCAAATTACTACAGTCCACAGTCTAATTTTTCAACCTACTAAGTGCCCAGCACTAACCAACATCCTTCAACCTTTCACCCCTCAGAGAACTCTAAGATCTACTCACCAAAACCTAATCACTGTCCGCAAACCCAATCGTCCTGCTGGTCAGCTTCTTCTATCCTTTTCCTTAGCTAAAAAATGAAATTCTCTTCCTTCCTCTCTAAGGACTTTTGAAAACTTTTGAAGCTACGTTCCTACCTTTCCTCTAACAGGAAATGCAACTGCACTCTCCCCACCTAGCCTAATAATCAATCCACCCCTTAAACTCCTGACTAACTCTGAGTACAAGCTAACCTAACATAAATGTACATATTGTAAATAACATAATTGTACTTATTATAAATAACCCATCCCTCCTTTTTCTCTCTCTTTTCCTTCTAAGTCTTTATTCTCCCTCTCAATTAAGTTACCACTGCCATCCTAAATATTTAGGTACTATGTAACCAAAGAATTTATTCCTGTTCTCTAGCATGAAATGAAATTGCAATTGTGTCTTCTTTACTATGATTGTATATGTAACTAAGCTACGTAATGCGGAGCTTTTCTCCCCGGGCCTCCACTGAAAATGGGCTCCCTGAGCCCAGTGGACCTCCCCGGGTCATCAAATTGGAAATAAATAATAAATAAATAAATTATGTTTTCACTGTGATATTTAAAATGGATAAAAATGGGGATGTTGCTTTAAAATTTGTAAAGAAGTATAGAGGCTGGTCAATCATGTGACTGGTTTTGGAACTTTAAAATTAGCTGAGTATACATTTTTTATCTGATGAAGTCTAGTATGTTTTAAGATGAAAGTGTTTATTTTGATTTTATAAATAAATAATCTGCAAAAGTGATTTCCAATGCATTCTGCTAAATTATTGTTTTGTTTTACATGTTTGGAATGCTTTTGGAGTTTGTGCTTGGTGTTGGTGGAACATAATGGCAGGAACAGGTTATGCTGGTTCACAGTTGCTGTTCTCTGGAACTGAGATGGAAGAGTTACAAAAAATGTAGGGAATTTGACATTACTTGTCCAACAACTTTCCCAGAGAGTGGAAGAAATGTTGGCACCCGTTATACATGGAAAAGAGAATAACAGGGTAGATATTGATTTGAGTCAGCAATTAAGTCAGCAGGAGAGGAGAACCAAAGCATCACCTGTATTAATAGGGAACAATTTGCCATCTTGGTCTTCTACTGATGAAATTAATGCTTGATCAAACAATTGGGAGGTACCTATGGTCAACAAATGGCTACAACAAAAGTTTGAATTCAACATTGAGCAATTGTAAAATGGCAGCAGCTTAAGGGACTTGCTAAATTGGTATGAATATAAACTATTTAAGATACGCAAACTTCAGCTTGAGAATGCCTATTTTATTGAATCAATCAAAGCCAATAGAGTTCCGAAAGGTCTGAGGATGTGAAAATATTTTAATATCATGTTTCCAAGTACAGCCTTGGAAACAGTAGAACTATGAATACACAATATATATAATTCCCCCTTGCATCCAACATTGTAGTTATATGAGAAGATATGTGAATTTATTTTAGACATATACTGAGCAATAATAACAAAAGAGATATTAATTGTTATATGACTAAGAAGGAAATGGCAATGATGGATTTTTTTAAATCACATAATATCAGGATATTGAAGGGGGTGGGGTAGTTGTAATGAATAACAATGATTATACATACAGAATGCATAACATTTTATTTGAAGATACCCATAGGCAGGTATTGGAAAATTAATTAAATATTGCCTATAGAAGATTTCAGATGCTGCTTAATGGCATACTACTACTGCAACAAACCAATGTGGATACATTTACGTAGTTAAATATAGTGAATCTCATGGTTCCTACCATTTTTGGGGTACTAAAAATGCATAAGGATTTAAATAATCCCCCAATGCACCCAGTTGTGGGCACTCAAGGATCTGTTACATATTCTGTTGCAAAAGTTTTGGATGAAAAGTTAAAAGATTTATGTACAGAAAGTGCAAAATGTTTGTAGGGACTCGTAGTATTTTTTTAAAAATGCAACTGTTTATAGAGAATGATAATAAATTCATTTTTTGACTGTAGATGTAAATGATGTGTTCACCGTAATCCCACATGATTTAGGTATCCAGTGGTTCACTGAGTTCTTGCATAGAAATAATGTGCCTCACAACATAATTAACCTAGATGAAGACTTGTTTGATTTAGTACTGAACAACTATTTATCTTCCTTGAAGGTCAATATTTTCTACAGCAAACAGGAGTAGCAATGGGCTATGTGTGTGGACCACTGTTTGCTAATATAGTTATGATTGAATGTGAGAGTAATGTCTTGCTTAATATTGAGTTTGTGGGGTCATGGGTATTATATACAAGATACCTTGATGATATATTTATTGTATGGAAAGATGATAAAGATAAGATACCCCTATTTTTAGAATTTTTAAATAAGAGTATAGAATTTCTTTTAGTTTATGTATGAGACTAGGGAGAGGTCCATCAACTATTTAGATGTATTACTAGAGAAGGATGAAGTACATCAAAGATATATATCTAAAATTTATAGAAAACCCACATATTCAAATGCATTTTTTCAGTATAATAGCTCCCATCCTATAACACAAAAAGAGCTGTGGTGAATGGACAATTTGTGCAAGCAGCACAAATGGTCACATTATATGAACATTTTATGGAAGAAGGTCAGGTACTAAAAAGTATGTTTAGCAAAAGAAGCTACCCAGATATTTGTATTGAAATGTGACGAAGGATGTTATTAAGAAAGAATATTTTTTATGTCAATTTTGACTATAGATAAAATGATTAATGGAACAGAAGAAGGTGTAATAATAAGAGTAGTGGTGATTGTGGAAGGTAACGGTGACTCTAAGAAACCGTTTATTACTGCTTTCTTGATGGATGGTGAATATATTAGTTGGGTATTATGTAAACATTGGACTGTAATGAATGAGGATAGGTCAAAGAAAGAAAAGATGGGGAGAAATCATTAATAGTTTATAAGAAATGTGTTAACATTAAAAACATGTTTGAGTCCATAACAAATACTAATTATAGGACTGGAATTTATGGCATGAGCATGTGTGGCAGTTGTAACTATTGTAAATCCATAAGGACTGGGGAGATATTTATGATTAACATTCGGCAATTTAAAGTAAAAGGGAGATGCAATTATAATATAACTGGCATAGTATATATAGCTTCATGCCAACAATGCTCTGAGTTTTATATAGGTAAAACACCAAAAAATCCAAAAAGAATCCAACAAGAAGAGTGGAGAATGGAAAATGTTGCCTCAAGACACTATTTTATTTAAACCACTTAAACTCTAGACATAAAACGTAAAACACACTACACTGGAACATTAACGCTCTTATCACACGCGTTTTCGTCTGCAGAATCAGACTTCATCAGAAGAAACATAAGGATAGCACATTCCTTTTATAGCCTGACCAATAAATCAATTAGTGTCCATAAATTAAGATATTTTTGAATTTACAAATACATTTGTATGTTTATTCAAAAAAAGTCACTTCGCTAACCCCTATAAAAACTCAATACATAATTAGTATATATTTTATGTTACCCTTCTAAAAACAATTTTATTACTACACATGTTTAAAAATAGTAGTAACTAAATCAGATGTAAAATAATAAATTTAATGTTAGGCTGACCCCTAGAGGAAATTCATATTATTCAACAATACAAGTATTTAAAATATCATACAGCAGTTAAAATTGATTAGGAATAATAATGATAAAATATATATGAGTGAATACATAAATAAATAAATAAATAACATGCCTCTAATAATAATCTATTTGAAAGCATTTTCCATTATAATTTAGCTGCCCTTAATTTCAAGATAGGTGTAATACTTGTGTATTCATTCAAACCTGGTGAATTATATGCCTCCAGTGTTAACTGCCACCAGAGCTCCCTATATTCAATCTATTCTTCCCAGGGACCTCCTCTTATATCTCGCTGTGTGTGTTCTAACACCATAACTCTAAAATTGGCTCATGTGCATTATTTAGTATGCTTAAATAAAGCATTTGTATCCTTACAATTCTTAATGTCATTGTAATGTTCATATATCAAAGTATTAGAAACATTCTAGAAAGTAAGAATGTTAACACCTTACAGAATGTAAAAAAGATGGGTACCTACAAGTGTGGTAGATGCACACAATGCCCTTATATTTTGAACTCAGATAGGTTATACATAGTAAGTAGAGATAGGTGGATTATTAATAATAAGAATCATTACAATTGTGATTCCATGGGACTAATTTATTTAGCTACCTGCGTGATTTGTAATTCTTTTTACAGAGGAAAAACAGAAAGAAAATTAAGAAGAAGGATATATAAACATTACAATGACATTAAGAATTGTAAGGATACAAATGCTTTATTTAAGCATACTAAAGAATGCACAGGAGCCAATTTTAGAATTATGGTGTTAGAACACACACAGAGAGATATAAGAGGAGGTCCCTGGGAAGAAAAAATTGAATATAGGGAGCTCTGGTCGCAGTTAACACTGAAGGCATATAATTCACCAGGTTTGAATGAATACACAAGTATTACACCTATCTTGAAATTAAGGACAGCTAAATTATAATGGAAAATGCATTCAAATATATTATTATTAGAGGCATTTTATTTATTTATTTATTCACTCATATATATTTTATCATTATTATTCCTAATCAATTTTAACTGCTGTATGATATTTTAAATACTTGTATTGTTGAATAATATGAATTTCCTCTAGGGGTCAGCCTAACATTAAATTTATTATTTTACATCTGATTTAGTTACTACTATTTTTAAACATGTACAGTAATAAAATTGTTTTTAAAAGGGTAACTTATAAAATATATACTAATTATGTATTGAGTTTTTATAGGGGTTAGCGAAGCGACTTTTTTTGAATAAACATACAAATGTATTCGTAAATTCGAAAATATCTTAATTTATGGACACTAATTGATTTATTGGTCAGGCTATAAAAGAAATGTGCTATCCTTATGTTTCATCTGATGAAGTCTGATTCTGCAGACGAAAACGCGTGTGATAAGAGAGTTAATGTTCCAGTGTGGTGTGTTTTACGTTTTATGTCTGGAGTTTAAGTGGTTCAAATAAAATAGTGTCTTGAGGCAACATTTTCCGTTCTCCACTCTTCTTGTTGGATTCTTTTTGGATTTTTTGGCATTTTGGTTGGAGTTCTTCATACCACCACTTTTTTTGTTTTATATAGGTAAAACAGAATGTACATTAAAAGAAAGAATATATGAACAGACTTACGAGGTCAGGAAATATAGATCAACTAATGCATTATTCAGACATTTTCAAGAATACCCAGGGTATGAATTCAGGTTTACCATACTTGAAAGAGTTATACCAAACCCAAGAGGGGGTGCTTTTGCTTTAAACATGGAAAAAAAAGTTATATTGGCAATTGCTTTTAAATGCAGGTAGTCTCCCTGGTTTAAATGCGGTTACATATATAACATGCTTATGAAAATTTATGGCAAATAT
>NC_056728.1:539070939-539168439 GCF_019279795.1 Protopterus annectens | reverse complement strand
TTTATGACAGTGGTGAATTCTTTAAATGTCAGTATGCTACTATCACGAACTCCACATATAGAGAGTATAATTTGGGAGGGATCAAAATTACTATTACTGCCTGTAACAAAACTTACTTGTCTAGTAAACATTTTAGTTGTGGAAGTATTGGTCTTTTATATGTGGGCAGCTGTTTGCCATGCACCACTTTATGCATAGGAAAAACTGAAAAATCATTAAGTTTGCAAATGTACCAACACGTGAATGACATTGTTATCAGAAAAGACACGTGCACTTTATAAGGATTCCCTTACCTGTAAGACCTCCGATTTTAAGCTTTTCCCATTAATACTAGACATGATCCCTGGGATACCAGGACTGAGGACAGGGAACTAATCTGGCAGCTAATCTTAGATATTCCAAAAAACAAAACTGAAAGAGGCAGCCAAAACACAACAATAAGAAGCCGACTATTTATTAGAAATAAAATGAAAATATCCAACAAGGCCAAAGACTTAAAATTCAATAAGCACTTTCACATTCAAAGGGAATGCTTCACCAGACTGTTAACTGTTGACTTAATACGTACCATTTAAAAGCTTTAACATTTCATTGTCAAGCCAATCACTATTCGGCTCATGAATATTGAATGAAAATAATATAGTTCATCAAACACCTTGTGGATAATTCATTAAAAACATTTTTAAAGCATTTTAACAATTGCATAAATATGGTGGACAAAAATAATGCCTTAGCAAAACATATCATAAACAAAGGCACATTACACAGTTTTAAATTTATGGTATTAGAAATGATATATAGGAATGCTAGGCTAGGGAATTATAAGAATTACACAGAGCAGAGAGAAATGAGATGGATATTAAGATTACAATCAGATAGAGGGCTAGGACTCAATGATAAGGTGTCCATGACACCCTTTCTAGCAGCTAAGGATCTTAAACATTAGAAAACACATAAGTATTATATAGGCATTAATATATGTTGTTCTATATATATTATTTCATGTATTTATTTCTTATTAGTTTATATAATTTTTTTTTTATATTTTTGATAAAAGTTATGATAAGTATATATTAGTATTGTATATTTATATATATATATATATATATATATATATATATACACACACACAAAGTTCCTATCAGGTATGGTTGTAGATACACGAAGTATGTACTGTTGAAGTATAGATATACTGTTCTATATACAATAGTTTATACTTCATACGTAAGGATAAATTAATAGTTACATGCCATATTTTTATGACGCTATCAACAAAAATACATTATAATTCATGACAAAGATAACCAACAAGCTTTTTTGTGTATATATAGTTCCCAATACATATAGTTTTATATTCATCAATACACATGATTATCAGATTTTTATATATATTTTTGTATATATACATATATATATATATATATATATATATATATATATATATATATATATTGTTTATATGCTTTTATAAATGTGAGATTATTATATTATATTTGTTAAAATGCTTTAAAAATGTTTTAAAAATGTTTTTAATGAATTATCCACAAGGTTTTTGATGAACTATATTGTTTTCATTCAATATTCATGAGCCGAATAGTGACTGGCTTGACAATGAAATGTTAAAGCTTTTAAATGGTACCAATTAAGTCAAGAGTTAGCAGTCTGATGAAGCATTCCCTTTGAATGTGAAAGCGCTTACTGAATTTTAAGTCTTTGGCCTTGTTGGATTTTTTCATTTTATTTCTAATAAATAGTCGGCTTCTTATTGTCGTGTTTTGGCTGCCTCTTTCAGTTTTGTTTTTTGGGATTTTATGGACATTTGCTGCAGCTGAGGAGCCTCATCCTTGTCTTGGAAATTCTTTTTCAGTTTAATCTTAGATATTGGTTCACCTCCAGGACTTAATGACAGTATATCAATATCCTGCCTACTGAAGCTAGGAGCTGCAAAATTATAACTTTTAATCTTGTACATGACAAATGCATAATATTGCAACACTTTTATATTTTTAGCATTTAGTTCCTTTACTTATCTATTTTATGACATATAATTTTCTAGTGTGATGTCATGTGACTTTGATCTCAAGACTTTTGTGCAGTATTTAAAGGCAGATTGCAAGTTTCTTGTCAGTTTTGATGACGTCCTGACTGCTCTAAGAATGAAATTGCTTAACTGTGATTTCACTAAAGGATTTGATCCTATTTCTGAGTGTTTGGACTTATTCTGGCAGAGTATCTCTCAGTTATTAGACCTGTAATAAAGATATTATTAATATGAGATGCAGAGGTGGACTGGAGAATGATAAGGCCCTCCTGTACCCTATTAATTCTGTATTTCATAGCATAGGCTGGATTCAAATCTGTTGAATCTAGGCTGGTTGGTAATAACTGAGCACGAAAACCAGCCATCCTACATTAAGAAGGCCCTCCTGCATCCTTTTGGCAGATGTATATAGCCCAGGACCTGTCTGAGTTGGGGATTGTTGGAATAAGGCTCAGATTTGGGCTCTCCAATTAGTTAGTTTAAGTTTAAACTGTTTGATTTCACTTGTATTTAAGAACTGTATTTGTGTGTAGCTGCACACTTTGCAACAGGGTATAGTACTGCTGTGTATTAATGCAAACGCTTATAAACAACAAGTTTCCCTTGATATCTGCTAAATAACCCTCCTTAGGTCCACTGCTTTTCTTTGCATAATGCAGTTGCCCATTGCTACCTAGCGAGCAATTCAGCTATGCATTCTGAGGCAGTGACTCAGTCTTCCACTCTTAGCCATCCACAGACCCACCCTTGTTAGTCTCACAAGCAAGTACTGGTCCATCTAGTCTATCTCCACTAGTTACTGCAATATATACTTGCCATAACTGGCACCTCACCTGTGTGCCCTGTTCAATCACAGCCTCACCTCAGGATCTGTCCTTGCAAAATGGCACACTGCTACAGTCATCCCTCTCCACAAAGGAGGAGCAACTACAGACCCTGGGAACTATCGCCCCATTAGCCTGATGAGTCTGATATGCAAAGCTATGGAATGCATCATCATGGACCTAATAAACAAGGATATAGGGAATATCCAAACTCTGGATCCCACACAGTTTGGTTTTTGTGAAGGGTAGATCATGCCTGCTCAACTTGGTCGACTTCTTTGAGTCAGTCATCAGAGCTGTGGATGAAGGCAAGGTGGTTCATACAGCCTGCCTTGATCTGGAAAAGGCTTATGATACCATTCCCCACTCAGGAATCATAGAAAAACTCACTAAGCTTGGCATCAACCCCTATATCACTAGGTGGGTTGCAAACTGGCTCACAGATAGAACCCACAGTGTGAAAGTAGCTGACTCCAAGTCAGACTGCCGATTAGTCACGAGTGGAGTCCCACAGGGTTTGGTTCTCAGTCCTCTCCTGTTTGGCATCTACTTCTCTGAAGTCCAGGCCAACACAAAGGGACTCTGGCTGACAAAGTTCACAGACAATTGCAAGTTGGGAGCTATTATTGACTCCCTAAGTGATGTTGACATCCTACAGAATGGCTTCACTGTGACCAACGACTGGTGTCAGAACTATGGCCTTAAACTCAATGCCAAAAAATGTGTTGTCATCCCTTTTAGAAAAAACCCAGTTCCCATGAATTACCACATTGGTGGTTGTCTACTGAACACAGAAGGCATTATAAGACATCTGGGAACACAGGTTGACAGCAACCTCTCTTTTGATCACCACATTGCCACTGTGGTCAGAAAGTCCTTCTATGTGGCACATCTCATTACCAAGGGTTTTGCATCCAGAAAGAAAGAGGTCATTGTCTCCCTCTATGCTTCCCTCATTAGGCCAATCTTCGAGTACAATGCCCCATTTGGCATGTACCCCACTAGACACCTGCAACAACTGGAGTGGCCATGAAAGTACCTCACAAAGAGGATCCTAGGCCTTAAACACTTGTCCTATATGGACATACAAAAAAAAGCCTAAATATTCTCTGTCTCATATCGCCTACTTAGAGGTGATCTCTGTTTGATTTACAAAGCCATGTCTGACCCAGCTCTGTTAGAAATGCTACATCTAAAGAAATCCCAATCCCTCCACACCACACACTCCAGAGACCTCAACCTCATTACCACAATTAACAGAACATGCTGGAGGGACAGGTTCATAACCCAGAGACTGGCCATTCTATGGAACAGACTTCTCATACAGGTCAAGCAGAGCACCTCGCTGACCCTTTTCAAGAGAAATCTTGATGAGTGGATGGGAAACAGAAAATTCACCCTGGGGATAACACCAGTAGTTCTACTCGACAGAGGCACTGGGAACTAAGGTCAGATGGCACTATGGGTAATCCTATGGCTAAGCTTGTAAAGGCCCCAGGGCCATTAGCCTAGTACACACCTATGAACCTATAATGGACAGACCATTTCCCACCATTTCTCTAGACAACCTGACTTATATGGGCATCTTGAGGCAATGTAGCAACTGATCATGTATACCAACAACAACTTAATCCTAAAGCAAATAAATACAGTATTTTAGAGATGTAACTATACCATGAAATTAAAATTGTTCCTGTCATATAACAACAAACAAGACATACAAGAGGTCGTCAGCACACACACCTCCCCTCTCTCACAAGAGGTCAAGATACATAAACCCACATACGAGGAGGTACTCACTAAGAGCCTACCAGAAGACCAGAGACCTTCCAAATGCAAACAACATACACGTATTGGTACTTGAACAGAATCCACCAGTGTCTCCACAATTAAGACCCTAAGCAAAACACCTCAAAAAAAATTTCTGGTTATAGGTGACTCAGTAGCACGACACACAGATGTCCCCCTCACCAGGGTGAATAAGGAGAAGGTCATGATCAGTTCAATGTCAGGTGCCAGGATCCATTAAATCACACACATACTCAAGTCACTCAGCAGTAATTACCATTATGACTCTGTCATAGCACATGTTAGTGCGAATGACTGAGACATATCTCTCTGGACTACATGAAGAGAAACATGACCGAACTCTCAGATTATGTGTCCCAGGCAGGTATGTCCCTAGCACTAAGCAGCAGTGTACCTTCACTGAGAATGATGCTAAAATACAGACAAAAAAATGATTAATTTCAATAACTGGCTTAGCTTCTGGTGTCACCCCAGGGGGATCCAGTATTTGTCTGCCTGGGAAGACATGATCGACAGTCCATGCTGCTCTGCCAGAGATGGCCTTCACCTGTCTCCTCAAGGCTTTTGGATACTGGCAAACACTTGCCTCTTCCATAGTGTCTTTCTTAGGCAATGTCTAAAACAGCAAAACTTCTGACATAAAGAAATTCACTAAAGACAATCTCAAGGTCATGCTGCTTAATGCTAGGAACTTAAACAGTAAACTGCACTCCCTGGAAGCACTCCTCACCTTGGAAGATGCTGATGTTTGTGCAGTCACAGAAACATGGTTCAAGGCCATTGAGAGCACCCTGGCCATACAAGGCTACAATGCCTTTCATATGTTCAGAACATAAAACAAGCGTGACAGAAGCAAAGGTGGAAGTCTATCCATCTTTATTAAATCCAAATACTCCTTGAGACTGGTGAAACAATATGACTCTCTTGAGCTACTCTAGGTCCAATTAACTATAGGAAAAACACCCTGCCACATCATCACTAGCTACAGGTCTCCCACCATGAAACAGGAGAAGCACACTGCCTACCTGGACTTGCTAGAGTCGTTCAGCATATAGCCAAACACCTTGGTCTTGGGAGATTTCAACTATCCTTCCATCATGGGTGACTTACACTAGCACAAACACAATTGCTGCAAGGTTCCTGGCCTTTATTAATTCAAATGTCCTATAATAGTTGGCCTGCACCCCAACAAAGGGCTCATATGTCCTGGACCTAGTGCTTACCAACATGGGAGGTCACTGCCCTTCCCCCTGTGTGTTGCCCACCCTGGTAAGGTCAGACAATAAATCTGTCTTCTTTGAAGTGAAGATCAAACCTGACATCCCCAGAGGAGTGAAAAAAATGAAGTTTCTCCAAAGCAAGCTGTTGCCTACTAAGAAATGGTGTAAAAAGTTTCAAATCCCCTGCCAACATAGACAACAGTGACTCCTCTGCAGAAGACTATACAGTTGCCCTATATAGCCACTTAAACAAATGCATTTTCTTAGATGTACCTAACAGGAACAAAAATAGGTCTTCCTGAAAAAACAAGCCACCCTTGTGGACTGTAAGTATAAATAAGTTATACAACAAAAATAAAGAAACTGATATTTAAGAACAGAAGGGAACTAACTCAACAGAGGAAGAATACCCTCCACAGCTTGGAGAAGCAAATCAGATATCTCGTTAGGTCATCTATGGCTAGCTATGAGACTAAATTAGCATCCTGTCTAAAGACAGTCATAAGGTAATTTTTAGCTAGGTCCAAAATCTAAAAGGGATTGCCCAACTGTCTGCCAAACTTATAGTGAATGGTAACACCCACACTGAACCTGAGGAAATTGCCAACCTGCTAGCTGACTGACTTGGTAATAACTTCATACCCCTGTCCCCACCTGACATACCCCAAAGCATTCCTGACACCAGTCCTCTGTCAAGTATCTCTAAAGAACAGGTCATACAAGCACTCTCCAAGTCCAAAAACTCAGCATCTATGGTGCCAGTTAACATCCCAGGCTGCTTACTAAACAATCTAAAACAAGACCTAGCAGAACCACTTGGCATATTCTCTTAAACTATAGCCTGAGAACTGGCTTTGTCCCGGCAGAGTGAAGAACAGCAACAGTAATCCCCTCGTACAAAGGGGATCCATCAACTGATCCTGTAAACTATCAACCCATAAGCCTAACTAGCCTTATCTGCAATGTCATGGAAGGAAACATCATGGACTTTATCCACAAGGACATAGGAGACCATCAAACTCTTTAGCCAACCCAGGTTTTATCAAGGCTAGATGTTGCTTACTAAACCTGGTAGACTTCTTTGAGAATGTCACCAAACCCCTGGATGAGGTCAAAACAGTATAAACTACCTAACTTGATTTAGCCAAGGCTTTTGACACAATCTCCCATTCAGGTGTCATACAGAAACTCTCCCAACTGGGGATTAACCCATACATTACTAGATGGATAGCCAACTGATATTCTGACAGAAGGCACACTGTCAAAGTTGGGGAGTCCACCTCTACCAGTAGTCCAGTTACCAGTAGAGTACCACAAGGATCTGTGCTGGGCCCTCTACTGTTTGGAATTTATTTCTCTGAAGTTCAGACAAAGGTAAATTGCCTGTGGCTTACCAAGTTTGCAGATTACTGTAACCTGTGTGCAATCACAGAATCCTCCAGTGATGTTAAAATAATGTAGAAAGGGATGATGCAGACAAATGACTGGTGCCAAACTCACAGACTAAAACTTAACACAAAAACTGCCTCATTATCCCCTTTGGCAAAGAAGTAGCCCCTGCTAATTATGATATAGATTGCACCCCTCTAAACTCAAACTCAGTGGTGTGAGACTTGGGAACACAGGTTGATAGCAATCTAAACTTTGATCATCATGTGCTTCTGCAGTGGTAAAAAATGCATTCTAGATTGCACATCTCATATATAAGGGCATCACATCCAAGACCAGGGAGGTAATCCATCCACTGTACTCGATCCTTATCAGACCACTAATTGAGTATAATGCTCCCTTCTGCATGTACCTCACCAGCTACCTGCAGCAACTAGAGAGACCACAGAGTTTCCTTACCAAGAAAATTCGGGGCCTCCAAAACAGGACATACATGGAAAGACTGAAAGCCCTGTCACTGTACTCTGTATCATACAGGCTGCTGAGAGTTAACCTGTGCCTGGCCTACAGAGCAGTCTCTGACCCAGCCCTAATGGAATTGTTTCACATCCTCAAATCAAATGGAACAAAAATAACTCACTCCAGGGATCTAAACCTAGCCTGTGACATTAACATGCTGGAGAGACAGATATATCCTCCAGTGATTACTGCTCCTGTAGAATAAGCTCCCACTCTATGTGAAGCAGATCCCCTCAATGACCCTATTCAAGCACAACCTTGACAACTGGCTGGGTAACTGTAAATTCATAGCAAAAACCAAACAGTACAAAGTACTTAATCAATAGAAAAAACACTCACGGAGCTGTAGAACTGCTAGAAAATGTAATCCGTTCTAGTACCTCGACTTAAAAAGTCTTCAAAGGAATAATTTCACAGATACTAAGCAGAATAATTTATACCAAGTTCAATTAAACTTTCTGTTAACTGTAAATTCATCCCAGGGGTGGCACCTATGTCCCTCATGGACAGTGGCAGTTGGTGCTGATCACAGAATCGCTCTGCTAACAATGACTGTCTAAATATGGTAAATAAGGGTACTTGGGTTTTTACATAGCTAGGCTTGTAAAGGCCCTAGGGCCATTAGCCTAGTAACCTCCCATGAACCTATGAACCTATGAAGATGGGTGAGATCAAGTAAAAAGAGAACTCAGTAAATAGAAAAGTAGAACATATGAGTGATTCTGGTGATACACTCATTTTTGTAGCCAGTTTTGACTTCATTCTTACTGTGTATTAATATGTCTGCTTCATTTTCATTTTTGCTAGAGCCACAATTAGGGCAGGGCAAAGTGGGGCAGCTGACAGACGCAACCTGTCAAGGGACACAATTAGCAGCTGGTGGTGGTGCAGGAGAGAAGTGCCAGCAGTGATTTATGAAGCTGCAAGAATATCATGGCTTCATAAATTAATGCCAGTAGCATTTTACAGCTTAGTTGAAACGCTGAAGTACATAGTGTGAAAATGAGTGTGAAGTAGCAACTGCAGCAAACTGCTTGTTACAGTTTTAGCAAGCAGTCACAGGACTAGATTTTTTTTTAATTTTTTTTCTCCTATCCTTGATTTGAAGGGCACCAGGCTGAGAATCTGCCAAGAGTAAACTGAGTAAACTCATTTCTGATATATGCAATTATGTGTGTGTGTCTGTATGTCTGTCTGCATTTGTGTATGTGTGTGTGTGTGCGTACATGCATGTGTGTGTGTGTGTGTGTGTGTGTGTGTGTGTGTGTGTGTGTGTGTGTGTGTGTGTGTGTGTGTGTGTCTGTATTTGTGTATATGTATATGTGTGTGTGTGTGTGTATTTGTTTGTATGTGTGTATAGACAAAGTGTAAGACCAAAATACATCCATTGCTTTTTCACAGCCAAGTTTCAGCTGAACTGTTATATGTTATATATCTGGAGCTCTTTTCCCCGGGCCTCCACTGAAAATTGGCTTAATTTCCAAGTTGGACTTTCCCAGTAAATAAATGTTAAATAAATACATGTTCAGTACTTGAACCTAGACCATTAGTATCAGCATTATGGTTATTCAGACACTAGTTTATTGAATCTGCCAGACCTTGCATGGTGCTGGGGCATCATCACTCCCTTGTATAAGCATGCTTCATGCAGACAGACACATAAGGACAGGTCATTTGAGCTGCTGTTTGAAAAATAAGCATGAGCTGTACTCTATCCTTTCTCCTCTTTGTCTGATTATATTGGGCATTCTGCTATGGGTGGGTGGTAGGCGGAATGTGCTCTTGCACCTGGAACAAAGTCACATGCAATGATGCACTTCCTCTGTTGTGATTGCCTGCTGGTATTAAGAAATTAATTTAAATACTATCCTCAAACGTGCATTTTGTCTTATTTGCCTATGAAGGTGTTGATGCATTTATGTGCACACATAGACAGACACACACACACACACACACACACACACACACACACACACACACACACACACACACACACACACATACACACATATACATATACATTGATATATACAGCTAGATAGATACATAGATAGCTAGATAGAGGACAACATTCAAATTTCTTAATGTTGCCAAGTTTGACCTTCAATTTGAAATTACCATGACATGTGAATGTGTAAAGTTAGCAATAATTTTAATGGTTGAAGGGTGATGTAAGTTTCAGCATTAGTAATTAAGAATTGGCAGTATTATTTAATACCGACATACTTCTGCATTCTCTGTAGCAATATATTTTTTCTCATATAGCACTGTTTACATTATCCCAAATTATAGCCATGCACCTTAGACATGAATTAATTACCTTTCAGTCAAATGCTTCATCCTTGGCACATGAAAACCAAACTCAGTCTATGATTTTTAAGATACTTCTGAGCTGAAATCTATTACTGATGTAATAAAATTACATTGGCTGTTGTTTAAAGCATTATCTTGTGCAGACAACCCATGAGTAATGTGTTTTTTTTTCTTGTACTATAATTCTTTTTGATAAGCCAAGTAAATTAATATTGTGCATTGTTTTGATAAATAGGTACTTTCTTTTCATACAACACAGTACCTTCCTTGAGGAATGACATTTTTCTCAGTCCATATCTGTATTTTAAGTTGACTTTACTCTACTGATAAATCACAATGGTTTAATGGAAAAAATCTTGTACTGAAAGCTTATCAATATTAATATGAGCATGTTCCATTTAAGTGCATTAACAACTGATTCATGGATATATAGATATGAGACAAGCGGGAACTGCAGCATATGACTGCAGTGTCTGCATGATTATGCTTGTTTACTTTCTAACATAAAGAAAAGAATGGAAACCAAATAAAACACTGCAATCTACAGTTTGAACAAATTGTACTTATGAGTTTCAGTCTTGTTATTTTGTTTCTCCCATTTACTTGTGATACTCTGACTGGCTTGATTTACAGAGAAAATATAGATTAATTTCTTCAGTAAGTTAGCATATTAGATTGTAATAGAATACACCTCATCAGATTGTCATGATATCTCAAGAAATGTTGTCCATAAGTTCATAGAATGGCATCCGCAACAACCCCCATTTTCCCATTTTGCACATAGGGGTCTGGCTGTTACATCAACAGTGATCATCACCTACAGCCACTGTTCACAGCATTCATATAATTGAAATGGCTTTTACATATGGAGCCCTGTGTGCAATGCAACCAAAGTTAACATCTGAAAGGTTTAGTATAAAGTTGCAGAGCTTAAACACCATAAACACCAACAAAAGCTTAACAGTATAAGAATTCTACAACAGTGTGGTTCCCTTCAAGCCCCTTCTTCTCCCTCCTTGGTGTGTAGCAAGCACCTCATTAGAGGCACCAGATATGTGTCCCCACCACTCAAACTAGGCTCGCTAGGACCCATGGCTAGCAATTATCAAGATCTGGTGGAGAAACATGCTGAAGATTTCCTCACCGTTACTTACAGATGTAGGTCCTGCTGCTCAAAGCACGTTTCTACTGAACTGTCATACAATTTCTATGAGTTATAAGGCATTATAACAACACAGCCTTGGAAATGCCAGTTAGCACAGAGGGCAAAGACTACAAGCTGTTTGTGGTGTGGGGTTTGATTCCCTCCGCCTTCATTTGCATTTATGTGAACCTGAACAAATCTCTTAACCAGACAGTGCTCTGGGGCATTTTGTAATTTGGCCTTGGCTTCCTAATGGCTTCCTGGACTGCATGCCTAAAAACTACATATAAAGGGCAACTGGACAAGGCACAATATAAGTGATAGCTCAATAGCCAGGGGCGGCTCATGCTATCGGACTGCCAGACTGCAGCCCTCCCACCTAGAAAAACCCAAAAGAAAAAATCTTTAAACCTAAAAAACAAAACTGAAAAAAAAAAAAAAAAAAGCACGAGTCCGACTCCTCTGTGCATGCGCAGAGGCATTTGAAATCCTCAGACTGCCTTTATCAGCAGTCCGGATAGAGAAAGACAGGTACCCAGCAATCATTGCTGCAAGTGCACCCAGGAATCAGTGCGGTGATGACCGCACAGAAGAGGAGTTCCAGACTGCTTCGGCTGCAGGCAGACCCAATGAGGAGAGAGGTGAGCTGGCAGACCCAATGAGAGATTGAGGACTGAGAGAGGTGAGCTACTCTCGCGGGACATATTGCGTGGGCGGGCGGGTTTGATCGCTAGATTGCTCCGTTTTGGGATTGGCTTCATTCAGGAGGTAGGTGCCTGGTTGTTGGATTTCTCCGTTTTGCAGACGGGTTTGGTCGCTGGCTGGATTGGCTTCATTCAGGAGGTAGGTGGTCGCTGGATTGCTTCGTTCATCTGTTGAAACATACAGCAGGTAAGTGAAGGGTGAGTGTGTGTGTGTGCGTGCGGAAATGCAGAGGTTGGCATGTAAGCAGAAATTAAGCAAAATTTAGTTCAGTGTAGATATAAATTAAGCAAGACTGCATCATGTATCCCAAAACTGTGAATACATAATTTAATTCTTCAGCAAAGACTAGACAAATATAAATAAAATGAAGTGAAAATAAATAGTTTTGAAGCTGGTAAGGCAAGGTTCCTGGATGATACATTATTTCTTGTACAAGCAAAGACTGTTAAAGGAATAAGTACTCCAATAACTCATGACTAACTGATACCAGTATAAGTACCCCTGACCATCTGCTATTGTACTGCTCACAGCAATGCCAAGTGGAAAGTTTTCCTGAGCCTAGAGCAATGCTTTCCAAGAGAAGGTACTTGACAAAAGAGCTCTTAATATCAGTGATTGTGCATTGTTACAGTGCTATTCATAAAACAGATTGTTGGGTCAGACAGAAGCCAGTCTTTTAGCACTTTCTGGTGCCACAGACTGAGATCTATAACATGGTGCTTCACAGACCAACAGTACAAAAAAAAATGGTTTGGCAAGTTAGAGTTCAGTAGTGGAACACTTGGGTTTAGTGTATTAAGTCTGAAATAACTTTTATTTGAATCAGTTGAGATATCAGGATAAAACATGTCAGACTGAGTACTCATACACTCATTGCTTTTGGACTTTCATAAGATAATGTCCCTTCTACAGTAATCAAACTCCTCACCCGGAACACAGTTAGGGTTCCATTCTTCAACATCAAAGAGATGACTTTGGTTCTTTGAAATGTTTTTGTGCAAGTTTGCATTCTTTAAACATGGCCAGTGAGTATGTGATATGAGATTATTATCCTGCTATGTATTCTTTAATGTAGTGCTATTCATCTTGCAAAAGACTGGTTCTGTCAGAGTGCTGTATCAAATTAATATTGTATATATTTATACCAAATTATTATCTGTCATTTATCTTACTGTACTCACTTTTGTCTCATAGTATCAGATGTTGTTTTCATAGTTATGAAAATCCACTTCCTATTAAGCTTAATAAATGTATCAGACTTGGAACTCTGCAGTATAATGGCACTGAAAAAGGTGTACATTGTGGAAAAGGGGCAGCATATATAATCAAACACAATGGTGCACTCCAGGGAACTTTATGGACTTGAATAGCAGTTTTGTGTAAAATTGCTGGACAATAGTGTATCATTCAGTCAAAACTGCTGAAAACGTGGGCAGCACTTGTTAAAAGAAAGGTAATGTGGCTAAGGACTTTGCAGATGTACTGGGAGTTGTACTGCCTGCATTACCACTGACTAAAAGTCCTCCCATTGGGTATCACTTATCGCAAGAAAACACACAAACAGCTATGTTTCAAAAGTATTCCAGAAAGCATCCCCTATAGACTGGTTCTGAATTAACCATTTGCCACTCCCCAACATACGCACCTACAAAGACCACTGCCAAGAACACGCTGACATCCTCATAAAAAAGTCACATGCTTGCACTTTCCCCACTCCCCAATTTTTAGGGGCAGTCTTACTGTTTCTTTTGTTTGTTTGTTTGTAGGAGTATAAATGCTTAGTTTTGTAAATAAATACATTTTATATTGGTTACTTCTACATTGTGTTTTATTTAATTATGGAAAAGTATTTTAAATCTATTTTATGTTGGAAGTTGAATATCAAGTGTTCCGTGTGTCAGGTGGTGACCTCCACTGTCCTTCTGATGTATCACTATGCTTTGCCAGGTCAGCGACTAGGCATTATGAGTACCAAAGCACATTAAATTAATAAAGAATCTGGCAGTGAAAATGGAAACATACGAAAGTGCTATCAAAGATGAAGTAGGTGAAACCAGTAAAGCAAAGAATGTTGTACAGGAACTTTTTCTTTTTATTCTTGTGTGTGTGTGTGTGTGTGTGTGTGTGTGTGTGTGTGTGTGTGTGTGTGTGTGTGTGTGTGTGTGTGTGTGTGTGTGTGTGTGTGTGTGTGTGTGTGTGTAATTGCCCCAGTTGCTATATACTGGTGGCTAGAACAAACTCATGGTTGTGTGGTAGGGAATTCCTCAGGCTTGAATCCTGTACCTTATATGCAGGTATTAAAGACCTGAATTCCCTACCCACCACCATTTGTAAAAAAAAATTGCAGATTTTTGCCTCATATTTGATCTGATCTGTTCCTCATAATATCTGTGGTTTCTAAATATTGCGATGCTTAATATTTGATGGTGCAGTGGTAGTATTATTGCCTCACAGCTGTAGGTTCTCAGGTTTGATTCTTGGCTGGGGTGCCTTCGGTGTGGGGTCTGCATCTTCTCCCTGTGTTTGTATGGGTTTGCTTTTGTGTCCTCCCATGTTACAAAGACATGTCTGCATTATTTCTTCCTGGGCCTCTGCTGAAAATTGTTTTTTTGTTCCAAGTCAGACTGTCCTGATTAACAAATGTTAAATAAAATTGACAGGCATTTGAATTTCAGACTTCAGGTTTCTGAATGTTTACTTCCTTGCATATTTGATGTTGTAGTGGTAGCATTGTTGCCTCACAGTTATAAGTTTTCTGGTTTGATTCTTGGCTGGGGTGCCTTCTGTGTGGAGTCTGCATTTCATCCTTGTGTTTGTGTGGATTTGCTCTGGTATTCTGCCATTTTACAAAGACATGTGTCTGCAGTATTTCTCCCTGGGCCTCTGCTGAAAATTGTTTTTGTTCCATCTGAAGTAAAATTGACAGGCATTTGAATTTCAGACTTCATATTCTTCAGAAAATACATAGTAACACAACCTAAGTTTATAAGATGAATATTTGAAATTTGTCCTTATTTTTGGGACTGTATTACCCCATTATTGGCTTTGTCCAGGTTTTTTGTGCTAAGGTTGACAGCTATGGCAAGAACTGAATTTGCTGAATATGTTTGAGGGCTGTATTCCGCCATTACTGGGTTTGTCCAGGTGTTTTGTGCTAAGAGGTTGACAGCTATGGTGAGAACTGAATTCATTAAATGATAGCCATTTAAGTTTCAGTCTTCTGCTCTTTCACAAAGCAGCTGATTTGGCGTAGTGGTATGTTGCTCTGACTGTTTTGCACAGGGACCTTCGCAGTAAAATGCATGGTGGTAACAGCATTTTTCTTTCACAAAGCAGGTGATTTGGCATAGTGGTATGTTGCTCTGACTGATTTGCACAGGGACATTGGTAGTAAAATGTATGGTGGTAACACAGCATTTTTTTTTCACAAAGCAGCTGATTTGGCATAGTGGTATGTTGCTCTGACTCGTTTGCACAGGGACCTTGGCAGTAAAATGTATGGTAACACAGCATTTTATTCTAGCAACTTTCCAAGATTATACAAGCAATGTTTAATGTGTCCCTGTTTTTTGGGCTTTTGACCCCCCCCCCCAATAAATTTGGCTTTTTCCAGATTTCTTCTGCTGTGAAGTTGAGATGCAGTTGAGTATTGAGTAGATTTTACAAGGAGCTGAGAGCTGCAGGGGAAGAGAAATTTAGTGCTGCTTATGCTAAGGCAGCTTGCATTGTTAATAGCACAACAGGTTGTGTACTTGCTTTTAATGCAGAAGGTTGTTGGTTCTACTCCCACAAGAGGTGAATGCTGCCGTACTGAAAAAGTTAAGATACTAACTGTGAGCCTGTTATCAGTTTGTCATCCATTTCCTATTGCAATATTACTAGCTTATCATTTTTAATGGAATATAGGCAATTTATTCCTCAGGGGCATCAGACACTTTATTTTTCGATGAAACCATGAAATATAAAGGTGTTTGCTAGCAGCAACCTCTTCATTAGTTACATATTTATTTAATGTGGAATTATTTAGATGACTTTTTTACTTCTTCAGAGATTGTGCATATTTACTGATAATGGCGGGCTGTAGAATTGTGCATATTTACTGATAATGGTGGACTGTAGAATTGTGCATATTTACTGATAATGGTGGACTGTAGAAGTTTGAGTAGACTTTTATGATGGAAATGTTCTGAACTGGGCAGTTTTGTCATTATGGGTGCATGCATTTTGTTTCATTGCTTACTGGAAAGATGTTCTGAATTGGGCAGTTTTGTCATTATTGGTGCATGCATTTTGTTTCATAGTTTACTGGAAAAATGTTCAAAACAATAGCAAGGTGTATCAAAGAGCACATGTATGTATGTTTCATATGCAAGGGGCCTATGATTTGAAAACAGCCCAGAATTAATCTTTATCTGCCACTGGTAAAATGTATTTTCTTTGAATGTGGGTTTCAATGCTGTTTGAATGAATGTGAGTTTCAAGGGGAGATAAGTTTTAATGCTAAGTTTGTTTAGCAGATGTCTTAGTGTTTGTGCTGTAAAATGCAAAATAACACTTTCAAATGAAGTCCAAATCATCATAGAAGTAAATCAGTATGCATATTAGTGTTTATGGTAAATGGAGTGAAATAGCCAAGTAATGGATTATTGGAATGGCTGCAGGGGGAGGCTCCATTCGACCATGATTTTGTGAGGAGGAAGGGTGGCAAACTTAAAGACAGCCCCAGCTGAACTATACCTCCCAACTGTCCAGATTTTCAAAGAATTAATAGATTTTTGCTTCTTATTTTTGGTTTGTTCCTCATAAAATTTGTGGTTTTCTGGCAAATCATTTAGGAATTAAGTCACTAAATAATGACACACTGAGTTTCAGACTTCATAACCTTCAGAAAAATGCATGCTAAAGTAAGACCTGTTGTTCTATCAACTGCCTCAGTTTATACAAGAGCAATTTTTAGTACTGTTTATATGTTCCCCCAATATATTTGGCCTTGTCCAGATTTATTGCATTAACAGGTTGAGAGGTACATGCAAATAAATTGCTTTATAGAATTAGGCATAGCCAAACATCTCAACTGTCCCTGATTTTGGCTCAAAATGTTACTCTTCCCTCTAATAATCTCTCTGCAAAATAACAATTTTGGAAGAAAACATGGAGGGTTTACAATTAAGAAATAACTGTAATAATCAGAGTTATAGATTACTTTTATTTCAGAAATGCATGCAGATTCTTTTATTTTGTCAGCTGCTCAAGTTAGTAGTATTAATATTAAAGTGTCCCTTCTTTGACAGGTTCCCAGCTATATCACATTTTGGTCCATTTTTCATAAAGTTGTGTTTTTTTGGCAAATTAGTGACAAATCATTAAAGACTGAAGTTAGAAAATAATGACAGGCATTTGAGCTTCAGATTTCATACCATTCAGAAAATTCATACTAATGCAAGACCTATTCTATTATCTTTCTAAGTTTATAAGAGCAATATTTAAAAATTGTCCTTATTTTTGGGCGTTTGTCCCTCTTCTTTGTATGGCTTTGTCTAGATTTCTTGCTCTGAGGTTGAGAGGTATGACAAATGTGTCAGGGCCATCACAGTCAGCCAGAGACATTTCAAATTGTGACATACTTGTTGCACCCCACTCCCCCATGTAGTGACTCTGGATGTGTCGAAGCAAGGCAAAGAGTAGTTATGCAGTGTAAATGTGCAGAGTATCCCCCCCATCCAAGGTAGACACAAGTACTAGAGTGGCTTTTCATCTGTCCTTGATTTTTGCAGAATGGTCTGGTTTCTGTCATATTTTTTGTACTGTTGATTTATGCTTATTACTCAAAGTGCCTGTTGCTCTGTGTTTAAGTAGCAATACTTTAATGACCATCAGGTAAGCTTGGCTGAGATCGTAAGATGCAAGTAAGCTTTAATAAGTGTACTGTTAAAGAATTGCAAACATCGAAAGCCTTTCTGTTGTTGCCATGTAGAGAATACTTAACTAGATAATGTATAAGCCTTGGGTATTGAAATGCATATGACAGTATTTGTAATAAAGGACAGGATTACATTATTTTAAGAAGCTCGTTACTCTTGGAGACTTCCAGTCATCTCTGCAGGCTATACCCGTAAACTAAACAGAATGCCAATTGTATGGTCCATAACCTGTACAGTAATCCTTTTAAGCAATGTATCTTGAGTTTATTTCTTGTTTGCTTTTCATTTTTTACTTTGATCATGTTTTCCCCATGAAACAAGTAGAAAGTTGTCAGGCGGCAGGTCTTTTTTGGATAAAAAACATTTTTACAAGTGGGGGCATCAGAGATTTCTACTTTCAGCATGTTTCTTGGTACTTTAATAAAGCTGAATATAAATTATAATTAGAACTGCATTGCAAAAAGTGGTTGAGTTGAGTGCTGCTTGTTTTTCTTATACTTGATTTTGACTGGCATTCCATTAATGTATTTAAAAAGTCATTTATTTTTTCATGCCTCACAACCTTTTTGTTTCCATCTAGATATTAAGTAAGTTGTCATGCAGCCAATGCATTGAAATATTTTTATTCTTCTACACTTCATTTTGTCTTGATTGGACTCTCATAATGATGGTTTGGCACCCAGGGCAGTGTATTTAGTTTGTTTTTGTGGTTTTGAGAATAGCTCCTCCCCTTTCTAGTTGGCCACACCCCTTCCCATTGCCCCCACCCATTCAGCTGTCTCCTGCAGCCCCCCTTTGATTTGAAGTCACCAGCCGCCACTGTCAATAGCTGAATGTGAAACTTTAGCTGGCTAATTATAATGTAGTATGTGCTATGTCTTTCAATTGATAACCTGATTCACTTAAGGCATTGAAGCATCCACAATGAATAATTGACAAGTATCACATCTACATTAGGTACAGTCCTATAATAAACTGATCATACTGTTTTCTTCTTCTTGGGGTACAGTCTCATTGAGGCACTATTAAGTAGAATTCTGTAGGGGGACTTAACCCACTCCCCATAGAGCAGATGCAGTGTGGGAAGCTTGACTTATCTGTATATGTTGCATATAACTGCCTCCATAAGAAAGTTTAAAAAAAGAAAAACAAGATGTTGCTCTCTTGGCTTGCTGGCTTAATTTATGAGTACTGTTGAAAGGATAAACTTGATTGAATTATCCTCGTCTATTTAACTACCAAGAAAAAGAACCAGACTTAGATATTTTTTCATCCTCCTTCTCTATGTAAAATTGCATAGCTGCCCTCATGGTTATGACTGTAAGCCATAACTGCATTGGGCAACTGCATGTGGCACCTGCTTAGGACTGACATAGTATTATTATACAAAACAGTAATCCGAAAAATATTCTTTTTTCTTTTTTTTTTTTTACAGTGTCAGTAAAATGTCTTTTATCGATTGAGGCTATCACTGACAACCTTTGTGAAAACACAATGTAAATTCTTTTATGAAAAATGTAACATTGATAATTTTTGTCTATTTGCCCAGCAATGTATTGTGCCCTAAATACTTTTTTTGTGTAGTACTATTTCTTTTTTTTTTAAATCTTTTTATTAACCTTTATTTACAATGCAATACACAATGGTTAACAGACAATGCACAGCCAAAACAATGAAAGAAATATAGACTTATATACAATAAATAACTATTTACAGATACGCCTTATGTCCATCAAAATAAATAAGTTAACAGAGATTAAGTTCGAATGATATCAAATAAAGTATCCCAGTATTCAGTAAAGTGCGTACTAAGTCTTTAGGTGTATTTCAGATATTTGTGGAAAAATAAGTGTTTGGGCGGCCACGGTGGTGCAGCAGTTAGCATTGCCGCCTCACAGCAAGAGGTTCTCTGGTTTGATCCTTGGCTGGGGTGCCTTCTGTGCAGAGTCTGCATGTCCTCCCTGTGGTCATGTGGGTTTTCTCTGGGTGCTCCGGTTTCCTCCCACATTCCAAAGACATGCTGTAGGTGGATTGGACACTCTAAATTGGCCCTAGGTGTGAGTGTGTGTGTGCCTTCTGTGGAAGGTTGGGCGTTAGGCTGGCAACTCGACACTGTAAAACTCCACTGCCAATCATGAGCGGACAGGTAATCTGCTGTGGCGACCCCTAACCGGGAAAAGCCGAAAGAAGAAGATGTGTTTGGTAGCAAGTTGCTTAAATCCATCCCAAGTGAAAACTTAGCCCTGAACAACAAACCACACTATTATCTCCCATTACCCAACAAGAAATTGTCATGGCTAGCAACAAGCTTAAGCCCAATAAAGTCCCAGGTCCAGATGGCTTTACCGCAGAATTCTAAAAAGCTTTTAATAAAAAAATATCTATTTTCCTTCTCCACCTATTTACCTACATTACTCATAATGGAGTAATCTGAAAAATATTCTAAAGGATAGGGAAACTCTGATACTTTAATAGTTTTCCCTTACATACAATAGCAGTGCTTGTCTGATTGACAGAAGAATCAAACTTTTTCCTAAACATTGCAAATCCTAAGTTACATTAAGGATACCTATGGTACTGACTATAAAAATCATGCCAACAAAAGTTCCAAAGTATAAAACAAACCCCCAGTACTACAGCATATGCATGAAATACACCTCTTTTCATATAGCATGACATGTCTTGGACTTTGCCGGTATATCTCTCTGTGATATGATAAAACTGCATACTGAAACTGGAGCCTATTGAAATCATGAACCTCCATTCTGGAGCCTATATCTGCTACTTATAAGAGAAGAAGGAATGACACAAATCTTCAAAGAATAGCTTGAAAATTGAACCAAATGCATCATTGTCATGGGGATCAATATCTTGTAGGGCATTTTTTACAATAAATTGGAATGTTGGTTGTTGGGGCAAGGGATCAATATGGCAGCCTAAATGAAGACAGGTAGTATTAAAAACAGGAAGCCTTGGAGAAATATTTATACATGTATGATATTAAATGGTGGGATAAGTCAATAATCTGTAATAATGAATGAAAGTATGAAAAAACATGGAGGTTAGTTAACCAAATAAAGGTCAACATCTCAAAGAAACTCATTGAGTGATGACACATTATCCACAATTTCAGGCTGTTATCATTACTTGACTTCCTAAAAGATCTTTCCTCACTTTCTTTCACCAGTCCAGCATCCCTAAATTCAAGCAGTAGTCTAGCAGAACCAGCACAGACAATGTTCCTTTCTTTTTCAAAAGTATAACACAAAATGATGTTCATACAAAAAATTCCTAATGACTACATCTCTAGTTATCTCAGTTTGCCAAGATTACATTCTCCAGCACCTAGTACAACTCTACAACCTCTATGTTACTGAAATGTCTATGCCTACAGAGTAGAAAAAAAAAACAGAAGTTAAACCTATTCATAAAACATCACAGAAAATTAATCAAAATCAGTGTAAAAAATACAAATGCCAGTGGTCACAGAAATCATGATCAACATTTTAATTTAGTGCTTTTGTTCATTAAAAGAATCATGAACTTCTTCAGAATAATAAACCAACCATTCAAGAGAATTTAAATGCATCAGAAAAATCACAAAATCTACCAGCAGCCAATCAATTAACTCCACTACTTAGTTCATTAGAATCAGTAAGACAATTTCACGAACTTTAAATGGCCCCAAAAAAGTTGAAAAATCAAAACATTCCTATGCATATAAAACAATCTCAAACATATAAAAATACATATCAAAACGGTATACTGTAATACATATATATTGAATATATAAATACATAAAATTAACATATACAACAATATATAAAATAATCAAATTTGATATGCTTTCAATAGTAAAATCTTGTTCAATGAAACCATATTGTTCAGACCAGGTGACAGAAATCAGTTTAACCTGCCCATATGCTTCTCTGGATTCTAAACTGGTCTACCAAGGGCCGCCTCTGTCTGACCTAGATACCTTCTCGACCACAACAAAAATAAAATATTTTCAACATCTCTACAATGAAGAGAATGATGCACCAAGGTATTTCCACAGTCATTTCTCCAAAGAGTATAAACATGCTTATAGATCCTATCCTTAAATAATGCTCAGTCCTTCCCACATAAAAAATGAACAAGATGAACAAAAGAGGCATGAGGCTTTATATATGCAATGTCATTAGTGACACAATTAAACCTCCCATTCTTCCTAATGCTAGCAGGGTAGGATGCTAAATTCAAAGATAAGCCGTCATAAATAAAATGGTATTACAAGAGGAGAAACACTAACCTCTTCAAAACTAATAACGTCTGACCAACTCCCATGGTCCAAGTCATTGTAATGGTCTTTGGAAAAGTTATTTACAACAAGGTAGCTGAATATTATCTAGTAATATGAGATTCTGTATCTGACCCATTATGGCTGGTAAATGCACTATGACCATCCTTTAGACTCTCTATTACCGAACATGAACAATGGAGATCCAGTATGCTGACTATTTATAAATCTCGCCAAGGTCTTTAATTTAGTTGGCAAGATGAAATGCACCAACATAATCCAAGAAGAAATACATTTTATTACGATTAATCGCTTTTATCTGTATGCAGTTTAAATTAGACTTCATCAGAATCTGTTAAAAACAGCACCAAGTGGTCTATTTAAAGCAATTCAAATAATGGCATGACAGCTGAACTCCCTTTTTTAAAGACACATACCATTTAAAAACTTTTAACAAAATATGTATATATGTGTATATGTACACATATATATATATATATATATATATATATATATGTGTGTGTGTATAGGTCTACTTCAGTAGACTGACTTACTTAAACACTGAAGCGGATATAACTGAATCAACAACTCCGAACAGACCATGGTACCGAATGGTCAAAAGATCGTAATTTTAACACGGGAAAAGAGTTTGGTTGGTCAACATGGTGACCTTTGCTCTTTTCCACACTTTAGTGCAATCTCAGACTTGGTATATCTAACTAGAGGGTTGTGGGGAGCAAAGCAACTCACATGGGGGGGGGGAGCTCCCCACTTGGATGGTTTTAATTTAATGTGGTTTCTTTACATGATGTTGGTTTATGACTGAGTGTTTTTCCGATGTAAGTTTACAATGTTTTGACCATTCAGTACCATAGTCTGTTTGGCTGTTTCATCTTGGTTATATGCGCTTCAGTGTTTAGGTAAGTCAATCTACTAAATAGATCCATATTTATATATATATATATATATATATATAGATAGATATTCAGACATTCATGAATGTAAATATGCATTTCATCTTGTCAGCTTGGTTATTCTATTTTTGTTTTTGTTTTGCTTCCTGGTTAATGTGTGCTTAGTTGTGGAACAAACATTTGCTGCTTTTCTTTAATTTAGTAGTCTAGCCATACATAATAAACTCCCTATCTTCATATGGTATCAGCATCCAGGCTTTACAGTCACTTAATTCTTTCCTAACAGACAGTCTGACATTTCAAAACTTGAAACTGGTTCTGCTTTAGCATCCTTTACTTCACTTTTCAAAGGCATCCCTGAATTAGCAGTACTGTACCCTTAATCATTTTCCCTATTCATCAACTGACTACCTGCAGACTTCACCTAAATCGCTTTACTACTTTATAGGTTCATAGGTTCATAGGTAGGTACTAGGCTATTGGCCCTAGGGCCTATACAAGCCTAGCCAAAAATGTACCCTGGCTTTCGCCACCCAAGAAATTTTTTTTCCTGTGCCCCTGTCAAGCAGAACCACAGAAGTGATCCCCGGGGTGAATTTCCTATTGCCCATCCAATCATCAAGATTTTTCTTGAAGAGTGCTAATGAGGATCTCTGTTTGACATGGATAGGTAGTCTGTTCCAGAGTATGGGAAGTCTCAAGGACAGGAATCTATCCCTCCAGCATGTTCTGTTTATTGTGGTGACAAGGTTTAGGTCCCTACAGCGTGTAGCACGGATGGATTGGGATTTCTTTAAGTGGAGCATGTCCAACAGCTATGGGTTTGACATAGCTTTATATGTTAGGCAGAAATCGCCTCTGAGTAGGCGAAGTGAGACAGAGTAAAGCTGGAGTTTTCTGAGACAGTCTGTGTAAGGCATCTGTTTGAGGCCAGTAATCCTCTTTGTGAGGTATTTTTGCGGCCTTTCCAGTTGTTGTAGATGTCTTGTGAGGTACATACCAAAAGGGGCATTGTACTCTATAATGGGTCTAATGAGTGATGAGTAGAGGGGAACAATGACCTCTTTTTTTCTGGATGAGAAACCTTTTGTGATGAGGTGTGCCATGTAGAAGGATTTCCTGACCACTTTTGTGATGTTATTATCAAAGGAGAGACTATTGTCCACCTGTGTCCCAAGGTCTCTTATCACACTTTCAGTGTTAAGTAGACTACCGCCTAGGTGGTAGTTCATGGGTACAGAATTTTTACCAAAGGGGATGACAATGCACGTTTTGGCACTGAGCATAAGACCATGTCTTTGACACCAGGCATCTGTCTCAGTGAGGCCCTTTTGTAGGATAAAAAAGAAACACAGCACCAAAACTGAAAAGCAAAGGGAAGATCACTCGCTCAGCCTTCAACGGCAGTACAACACCAAAATTCTTTTAGAAGCAGAGGTCATAGAAAATACTCCTTCACAAGACCCTTGTCAGGAAAAGCAGATAAACCAGCACGTAAATGTTTGAGATTGGAACAATCTTCTTTATTCACACAAAAAAGTAAATCCAAGCGCTTTCGCCTGAGAATCTCAGGCTTTTTCAAGGTAAACTGACTGTGTGGCCGTTCGGTATAGTTGTACTTCATTTACACACATTTTCTCATAAGGACTAGGTCTCAATTTATTATAATCAATTTATTATATTTAATTTAAGTCTTTTTATTATGGGTTTATGATGGTTACATCTTTGTACACAGCTTGCATTCTTTGTACTTACAAAGTAGCATACTTTGGGCAATACTTTTTTACAAAGGTTAAGCACTACGTAGCATGTTGTTACAAAACTTTTTATTTTTGCAAAGTTTACTTTTCAGAAGTATAACTTCATTTTAAAATGTATACAGACTTTTTAAACTATGTGTTTTTATAAATTTCAAATGATTATTGGTTTTACAAGCACTATGGTACTCTGAATATGATCTGTTTTATTGTAAGGTAACAACAACTGTTTTTAATTGATTAATTCTTTATGACTTAATAAACGAATTTGGCCTATTAAGAGTGTTATATATACCGAACGGCCACACAGTCAGTTTACCTTGAAAAAGCCTGAGATTCTCATGCGAAAGTGCTTGGATTTACTTTTTTGTGTGAATAAAGAAGATTGTTCCAATCTCAAACATTTACATGCTGGTTTATCTGCTTTTGCTGACAAGGGTCTTGTGAAGGAGTATTTTCTATGACCTCTGCTTCTAAAAGAGTTTTGGTGTTGTACTGCCATTGAAGGCTGAGCGAGTGATCTTCCCTTTGCTTTTCCCTTTTGTAGGATGTCCACATCATTAGGAGTTTCAATTATGGCTCCTAGTTTGCAGTCATCTGCGAATTTAGTTAGCCAAAGACCTTCTGTGTTAGCCTGTACTTCAGAGAAGTAGATACCAAACAGGAGAGGACCCAGGGCTGAACCCTGTGGTACTCCACTTGTCAGTGGTCTGAAGTCTGATTTGGAGTCTGCTACTTTCACAGTGTGGGTTCTTTCAGTAAGCTAGTTGACAACCCATCTTGTGACATAGGGATTTATACCTAGTTTAGTGAGTTTATCTATAATTCCAGAGTGGGTGATGGTGTTGAACGCCTTGGCAAGATCTAGATAGGCTGTGTGAACCACCTTACCCTCATCTATGGCTTTAGTGACTACTTCAAAGAAGTTTATCAGGTTTAGAAGACATGATCTGCCTTTTACAAACCCAAACTGTGTGGGGTCCAGGATTTGGAGATCTCCAATGTCTTTGTTTATGAGTTCCATGATGATATGTTCCATGGCCTTGCAGATGAGGCTTGTCAGGCTAATGGGGCTATGCTTACAATATGGTTATTTACGGGTTCCCTTTTTAGTTTCAAAATACTGAAACCCCGAATTTCAGTATTTCGAAATTAAAATACCGAAGTCTTAAAATACCGGTAAACCAGAAGCTTGAAATTCTAAATCCTGAAGTACGGAGATTTTGAATTAGCGCTTCTGGTGTTGTGGTATGTGAATGGTAAGATGTGAGTTTGGGTATGTATGTATGTATGTGTATGTCTGTTGGGTAGGGGCTTTAGTGTCTGTCAGTGTGTGTTTTGACTGTGATGTGTGTGTGTGTGTGAAGGTGTGTATAATGTGTGAGAGTGAGTTGCTTGTGTGTATCTGATTGTGCGATCTGGGAGTTAGTATATATAAGTAGGGGGGTGTGGGGGTGCAGGGGGGCTTGCCCCCTGCTTATCTGTAGTGTAGGATATTATATTTGAGTTAGAGGGGAAGTGGTGTGTTTGTGTTTGTGTGTGCTGTATCTGTAGTGCAGCGTTGGGATTTTGAATTTCGCAGTTTTAGGGTTTCGGTGTTTGAAGTCTTCGGCTATTTAATTTCGAAATACTGAAATTCGTGATTTCAGTATTTTGAAATTACATAGTGAATCCTTATTTACATATAAAGTCTATTCCCAGAAAGTATAAACAGTAGCCCAGAGAAACCTTGAAATGCTATCTAATTCATTCTTGGAGCATAACTTCACTCATAACTCCAGAAACAAACAAGCAAACAAAAAATAGGCCAGGAAATTTGACACACCACAAAAATGAACCTCAAACTATTGGACTTTTCCCTTATCAGCAAAGAACCTATTGAAATTATTTAGCAATACATGTGCCTTGGAATATATCTTGATTAAAACCTCTGAATATAATACCGCATACAAATGATTAAAGCTAATGTAAACAAATTTCATTTCTTGGTAAAAAAATATCCTCTTTTGTCTCACCAAAAGGGAGAGCAGGCTTAGAGAAAATTGGCACCAACTTCCACAATTAGAATATGTATTTCCAATCATTGTTTCAGTCTAAAACAAACAAACAAGCAAACACAAATCTAATCATCCTATACATTTCCTCTGATAATATATGCAGGCTTATAGCCTAGTCACCTCAAGCAGAACATTAATGTTCTACACTTTCAAAGTTTTAATGGCTCCCAGTCAAACACGTAAACTACTGTCAACATCTGTCATATATAAATTTATTAGAAAAATACACTTTACTACTTAAAATCCCTCCCGTTCTCTGATTTTAACTTTCAAATACCCCATAATAAACCGCCTTCATAAGAACAGTTCTTTATTCTAGCTCATAATATATTGAAAATATTCCCACTGCACATACTGGGCATACCCACCTGGCCAAAATTTCATTTAGAACTAAAACATTATATATTTAAAGAAAAACATTAAAATGCATTCTCATTATTTTAACAGCTAATCAGCCATCCTTTGGAATCTGTTCCACTTGTACTGACATACATAAACAAAATGGCAACTCTTAATCCATTCCTTCCCTTAATCACCCCTCTATCTCTCTACCCATGAATCCCAGAAATGCATGCTCAGAATTATTAACTACTTTCCTTACCTAATCCTCTTCGCTCCTGGATCCTTTTCTCTACACTACACCTATTGTGGGTCTATATCATGCTATTGAATGGACTAAATAGCAAATGCTATTTATTCGATCCAGTACTGTAGAAATGGCAAAATAGAGAAGTCACTGAACATCAAATTTTTCCCAAGGAAAAAATTTGGTGTGCCGTCTTTGGAACTTTGCCATTTCCTCCACTATGGTGCGATCTCGGAGTTGGCATATTTAAGTAGGGGGGTATGGGTGGCACAGCCCCCCACATGGGGGTGTGTGGGAGTGAAGCCCCCCACTTAAATTTGTGTTTAAGTTTATGTTTTTGTTTACGGAGCAGTGAATTTTTCCCTGTGATAAAATTTGTTGTTCCGTTTGTTTGATATTTTGTTGTTTCGATATTATCGGTATGATAAAATAGCATTCGCTATTTACATTGTACGATAACATGATATAGACGCCCCCATGTAACACCCTTTACATAACAGCCAGCACCTCTACATCTCTAATATTAAATATATATCTCATCCCTCTTCTATTTCCATAACTTTTTTTTTCTTTTCTGCCTCCTAGTCTAAACTCTTGGTTAATGCCACTAGTATATGCACTCTGCTCTGTATGTATGAAAATGTCAGTGTGCTTATTACACTATTGAAGACTACAGTGCTACACTTTTAAAGACTGTTGAATATGCTATACTTGATTGTCATATCTTCAGCTGTAATTCATTTCTTCTACTGTATACATTGGAATAGGTTATCTCGTCTTCTTTATCCTCAGGCTGAGCCTGAAAAAGGTGCATGAGGATCAATTTGTTCTACCCAAGTTAAAAAATAAAGAAATCACTACATCAATAAAATGAAAATTCAACAAAAATTCATAAGCTATTGTATACAGAATCAGTCTCAAGAAGCCATACTTGGCTGCAATGAAGCTGGGTAATTCCTAATGAGGGATTAGTAGCCATGCTGAGAAGTTACAGGATTAGAGATTACGGGCAAAGCATGATGAGACATCCATTTATATTATATTAGGCATGAGATGAAACCAATTTGTGAATTTCTTTCTCCCAATATAAGTCAGTTGTTGGAGACAAAAGGGAAGTTTGTTTAGAGTTTTCAGCACAACTTCTAGTCCTAAATGAAGCAGAAAGACGAAGTCTAGATGCAATCACAACAAAAATGACTAATGGTGTTAGACATCTCAATACTTGTAAGTTTCTGTGCAGTAATGGTCTTTGGAAAAATTTATACCTATTAATTCCAGCAATATGCATGGACCATCCTTTCCTCTGAGAGTCCTGTCTATAGGGGTTGCAGGAACGTGTTCTAAAAATTTAATTGAAAGAGGCATTAATTATGCAGCTCATCAGAAATGAATGGGCAAAAAACAAGCTACAACATCTGCACAATAGTACTAATGAACTACAATGGTTTTCTAAATATGAATGAATTTCAGATATTTTTTACTATATATTTTGATTTGTTTGCTTCGAATATTTTTGATGTTTTAGTAACAAATAATTTTGATAGTTTTGTGAAGTCACTTTATAGAAAACCCATTAGCAAAACTTCACTCCTTTTAGCTATAATCCTAGACATACTATTGAAAATATGCCCTTTTCCCAGTTTTGGGTCAAACCTTTCTATACATAAAACCCCTTATTTATATAAATATATCTGGGTTCAAAAAATAGCTGGACATCCATGGGGCTGTTTTCTATGTGACAATTGCGTTTATTGTATTCACATTTGTAGGACATTTTTATTTACATCTGTAAATAGAACAAAACCATAAAATATTTTGTGTATTATTACTTGCAGTTGTAACTGGGTTTTATTTATATACATATATATATATATATATATATATATATATATATATACATACACACATACACACACACACACACAGATATATATATATATATATATATATATATATATATATATATATATAGCTGTTTGCTCAATTTAATATTGCCAAGTCTTTTAGATTTCTAGTACCGTGACAAAAAAGAACCCAATTCCTAAGTCAAAGTATGATTTAAGTTCATGAAATTAGTATTATTTCAATCTTTGATGTTAGCCAAAAGTGTTCTTTGCAGCACCCATAATGTGCCCAGAACTGACTCTTTCTACAATTCATATGGAGTTACCATATATAGGTAGCACAACTAAATAAGACTGTTAATTATATTTTATGAGACCCATTGTTCCTATTACTATTGGAACTGTCTGAGTATCTTTCTTCCCCATTGCCATCATTTCTGCCTACAAATACTTGTATTTTATGACTTTGTGTCTGTATGTAAGACACTGTAATCACTGTGTGCAGCAATTTTTATGATCAATGCTACTTTTATCTTGCTTGCATGGACTACAATACCTGGTTTGCTCACATCTATTTTTTGAACTGATAATGGCTGTTGTCATGTGATATAAACTTCATTACTCTCTATAATGCTTTATGGCTTATGTCTCCAATGCTTCTCAGCTACTTTAGCATGGTAATTTATTTATTTATTTATTTTACATTTGTTGACCGGGCTAGTCCAGCTGGATAATTTCCATTTTCAGTGGAGGCCCGGGGAGAAAAGCTCCACAATTAAAACAAGGTTAAACATTTAAGCAACAATGCATACATTTTAGTGTAGTAGAAAATACAACGAAAAAAAAACAGGTAAAAAACAAATAGCCTAAGCTATATATTCATACAGTACAGTAATTTAGTCATTTGAAATAGCAGGGAAAGATAGTGATTTTTATGTAGGGAGGTATGGCTGAAGAGCGAAGAAGTCATTTAGTCTGGATTGGTACAGGAGCAGAGCCAGAAGTTGATAAGATGTAATAGAAGTTGTTTTTTGAAAAGTTGAAAGGAGTCTAGTGAGGTAATGTGTGGGGAGGTTATTCCATATTTTCCCTATGGAGTTTGAAAATAGACAGTTACCTGCTGAATTTGTAATTCTAGTTGTGGTGACTTGTATCTTTTCGGCAGATCGCAACTGTTTTGTAGGGAGTAAGGAGGTTACTGAGAGCTGGTGTTTTTGTTGGTTGATAAAGAATGTTATGTGTAATTAAGAGTTGTTGATAGATAAGCTTGTTAGGTAGTTCTAACCATTGTAATTGTTTTAAGTTATTACAGTGGTGAGTTCTGTACTGGGATGCTGTGGCAAAACGGGCTATATTATGATAGGATGTAGTTAGTTTTTTCAGGTTACCTTTAGAGAGATTGGTGTAAATAGAGGAAGCATACAGTAGGGTGGAGATAAGATGTGATTGAGCTAAGGTGGTCCGTGCTTCTGGAGTAAGGAAGGGTTTTATTCTGTACAGCGAACCTATCTTTTTATTTACTGCTTTTATAGTGTTATTGATATGACAATCATAGTTAAGATTATTATCAATAGTAACACCAAGCAGTTTGGTAGTAGAGTCTGGGGAGATAAGAGAATTGTCAGCTGCAGTAATAGTAAAATTTAGTTGAGGAGATTTGTGGGTAGGTGAGAATAGTAATAGTTTTGTTTTCTTGGAGTTGAGAAGGAGACATCTTTTGAGAACCATTGTTCAACGGTTGAAAAGGTAGATTGTGTGAGTGACTGGAGTTCAGATTGGGTGGGAGCTGTACAGATGATGGTAGAATCATCTGCATATTGTATGCAGGTAGTGTTATGGATAGATGATTGAAGATCATTAATAAAGATAGAGAATAAGAGTGGACCTAATATTGATCCTTGAGGTACTCCTAAGGAGATAGGTAGTAGAGCAGATAGAGAATTTTTCCAGAGTACTGCTTGTTGTCGGTTTTCAAGGTAGGATGAGAACCAGGTTAAGGAGGAAAAATCCAAGGCAAGTGAGTTTAGTATGTGTAGGAGAAGTTTATGGTTGACCATGTCGAAGGCTTTTGACAGGTCTAGGAAAAGAGAAGCAGTTAGTTTGTTATTATTACGGTTACAGTTTATTGTGTTAGTAAAGGAAAGTAGTGCAGTGGTCATACTATGTGAGGGTCTAAATCCATGTTGAGTGTTTGCTAGTAGGTTATTTTGAAGGAGATGGTTAAGTAGTTGTTTGTGTATACATTTTTCCATGATTTTAGCTAGTGGAGATAATAGTGCTATTGGGCGGTAGTTAGAGAGGTCAGTGGATTTGCCTCCTTTATGTAAGGGAATGATGTGTGATATCTTCCAGATTGCTGGAAAATCACTTTCTTTTATGGATCTGTTTATTAGGATCGAAACAGGGTAGGCTATAGCTTTTGCTGCTACCTGAAGGAATTCAGCAGGAAGCTTATCTGCTGAGGGGGTAGTGGGTTTAAGTTTTTGTAAGAGAGATTGTATGTAGGAGGTGGGTATGGGTTGAAGTTGAAGGGAAGGAATGACTTTGTTGGTGTTACTTAAGATCAGTTGGGAAGCATCAGGGGATAAATGGCTTGCTAGTGTTTGTATGGAAGTAGTAAAGAAGCTATTGAAGTTATTGACTATTAAAGAGGGATTATCAGGGTCTAGATTCTGTGGGTTAGGTGTTACCATTTTACCTGGGGTAAGTAGATGATTGATAGTAGACCAGAACCTTTTTGGTTCTTTTTTTGTGGATTGCTGAAGTTCTACATAGTAGTTCTTTTTGTCTGAAATAATAGCATTTTTGGTTTTGTTTCTCAGCTCTCTAAAGGTTTGATAGTCTGTTGGGTTTCTAGAGGAGTGCCATTTCTTCCAAGATTTATTTTTAAGCCTGATCTTTTGTTTAGTATTAGAGGTAAGCCAGGGTGCTGTTCTGGTCTTTATTCTAATGGTACGACTTGGGGCATGGTGGTTTAGGATTGTAAGGAATGCTGAGTTGAAATATTCTACGGCTTTGTTGAGAGAGAGGTGCTTTAGAGGGGTCCAATTGTATTGTGAGAGTTCTGTTTGAAATCTTTGGGGATTAAATTGTTTCTTTGAATATAGTGTTCTATGTGAGGTAGGTAAGTTTTGATGAGTTTTAGCTCTAATGACATATGTGAGGGAGTGATCGCTAAGGTCATCAGGAAGGATGCCAGTTTTGTAGCTTTGTGAGGGGGAGTTTGTAAGAACCCAGTCTAAGGTGGTTTCTTTTTTGCTTGTTTTATTTATTCTAGTGGCACTATCAATTAGTTGTTTGAAACCAAAAAGGTTTAAATGGGAAGTAGGGTTAGCATTGTTACAAGATTTCCAGTCAATGTTAAAGTCTCCAAGGAGTAGTGTTTCTTGAGGGAGGTAATTTGAGAGTTGTTCAAGAAGGTGTTCTAATGTGGGGATATTACTTCCTGGAGGCAGATAAGCACAAATGATGTTTATTGATTTAGTAGTATTAATTTGAACTCTAGAGCAGATTATTTCGACATTATTGTTTTGGGTAAGAGCAAGGTCAAGAAGAGTAAGCTTCAGGTTAGATTTATATAGGATAGCTACTCCACCTCCTTTCTTGGAGGTGCGATCAAGTCTAACAATGTTATATCCAGGTGGGGTAATTTCAATATCTTTAATAGATGGTTTTAGCCAGGTTTCTGATAAGCATAGAATGTCAAAGTTGTGTACTTCTAGTAGGGCGTGTATTTGACTAACTTTATTACAGATACTGCGTATATTTAGGTGGGCCAAGGATAGTATGTTTGTAGTTATAGTTGATGGAGGAAGGAGAGCTTTTATATGGTGACTGTGTGTTTCAGTAGTTGTAGGTTGAGGGCCTGGATTGGGGTGTATGTCACTGTCCTGAAGTAGATGGAGTAGTAGACCATAGTTTTTGGATATGTGTTTTAGAGATGTGTCAAATACTTTCTTTGATTTAGTTTTTAGTAGTTTACAATGAAATAGTCTATGGTATTTGGGAAGTAGATATATGGTTTGTGATGAGGTAGTTAAATAGGATGAAGGTAAGTATGTTGTAGGTGTACTAGTATGTTTTGATGGAAGTGAGAGAGAAATAGTTAAGGAGTGTTCATAGGAGGTTAAGAAGTAGGTAGTAATGAGAAGGAATAATAGTAAGAAGGTGATAGGTACTTTAAGTTGTGAGTGGAGGATAGTTGTAGACATGATAAGATAGTTGTATGTGAAGTAGGGTTTCCCGAATGAAGCAGTCTTGACACATTATTATGCCTTTCAGTATGCAGGCCGTTTGGCATTAGTGTGTCACACCCAGCAACAAGATGTTTTCAGTTTTATTTTGCAAAACCTGCATTTGTCTGTTTCTCTCACATGTTCAATGGACATTGTAAACAGATGCGCATGTACATCACTGTCGTGTCCTGCCAATATTAACCTTTCACCTTTTAGTTTACAATCACATCTCCTTAACCACTCCTGCATCAGATCCTAATCAACATGAGATTGTTTCAGGAGTTTGCTGTGCTTACAACTATATCTATGCCTCTTTCCCATTTCTTGCCTTCTCATATGATCCTTCTCCTTATATTCTTTCTTTTGTTTTTTGGCACATTTATTTGCTGCTTGACTTTTGTCTTCTTTTGGTTTGATTTCCATTCCCAGTTGACACTGATATGCTTCTGCTAAACTAAGAAGGGAAGTCATCTTAGACTTGATCTCCTCATGTTTTTACTATGTTTGAATCTGGTAAAGTCATCAGATATGTATGCAGTTCTACAACTGCAGATCTATACATGTAATCCATTTAGAGGAGGCCCATACCTCCTTCTGAAAGAGAAATATATAATTTTGGTATACACTGAGTTTTATATATCATTTGATAAGTGTGTAGCATTTTTCTTGTATTGCTGTCTAACTGATCCAATACCTTTTGGGGCCAGTCAATCAGCCCAAAACTGTAAGTTACAACAGGAAGAGCAAATTGATTTATTGCTTGGATTTTGTTTCTAGACATCAGGGCTGCTTCCAGTATTAAGTCTTATAAAATATTCCTTACTGAGTTTTGTTCACTTTTGTTCGTGTTTTATTGTTGGGCCTTCGTCATTTCATAAATATTTATATACTCTCTCCTGCTCAAGTTCCTTTAATCACATTCCTGTCCCAGACTGATATTTTCCTTGGTGCTGCAGCTTTCCTGCTTTAAATGTTGCTTTTGTACATTTATCAATACCAAATGACATCTTTACATCATTTGAAAAAGTTATAACCACTTTCAGTTGTACTTTCAGTTCCTCATCTAATGAACTATACAGTTTTAAATCATCCACAAAAAGATGCTGAGAAGTCTTCACACTTGGTTGTTTTCTGGTAGCCAAATTGTAACAGTGACGTAATCTGTCAACTAGACAGTTCAGTGGGTTAAGGGCAAGACAAAAGAGCAGCGGTGACAAAGAGTCACTCTGGGATATCCCCCTTTGAATTGTTATGCCTGGGATAATAATTTGTTCTTTATCATGGCATGATTGCAAAGTGCTTTGCCATTGTTTCATGATCACTGTAATGTAATTAACCAATGTATGGTGTATCATACACCTCTGTAAGCACTCCTTTGACCATGCGCATGGGATTCTTTCAAATTCTTTTCTGTAATCTATCCATGCCTTATTTAGAATCTTCCCCTTTTTACAATTCTCCATTATTACTTTAACAACAAATGATCTTTTGTTCAGTATGACTTTCTTTTCTTACCCTTCTGTTTTATTGCCATGAATGAGTTTTCTTCTAAATGTCTATAAACTCTGTTGGCATCAATTCCAGTATATAATTTACACATTTTTGGAATTCAAGTTATCTGTCTATAGTTCTTAGGATAGCTTGTAGATCCACTATTAAGGTGGAGTATCAGTTTTCCTGTTCTTAACTAGATTGGTGTCTGTTCAGGATACAGATACAAGTAGTACTTAGGTCTAGCCAGAAGGTTCTGCATCTGGGTCTGGTGTTTTACTATTAGGAGCTTTTCTTAATTTTGTTTCGATTTCTCCAGCCATTACATCATCCTGTTTCATATCCTGTACATTTGAACGTTTTACTGTTTCTTTTGTTTCTTATACCCATTCAGTAATTCAGTATCTTTGCTATAATCCACAGGTTCTTCATAGACCCTTCTCCAAAATGTATCTATTTATTCTTTTTGGCGGTGTCTCTATTCCTTTTGCTTTGTTTCCTTTTGCTTTTTAGGTCCTCAAAGAACTGCATATTTTGTACTTTTCCTTTTTATTTATCTGGATATATTCTAAGTTTTTCTTCCTGTGCTGACATCTTTAATATTTGCAGTAGTGTACAATAAATCCTGGTATGTTCTAATAGTGCACATTTTTATCGTCTATTTTTCTAAGTATTTTTGTTCACCTGTTCTCTCTTCTATACTCTTCTAACAGTGCTACTTCTTGTCTTAATTGCTTTATAGTTTTTTCTATTCAGTACTTCCATGATGGCATTTGATTTCTGACCTTCCTTTCCCTTATTGCCCTGTATTTCTTTTATCTGTTATTAATTTATCTGAACAATAATATATCTTATTTACTTTGTTATATCACATGAATTTCTGTTAATAGTCTTAATTACTGTGTTCATTTGTTTTATCAAGCTTCTAACATTTTGAGTCTTATTGACTTTCTGTAATCTATAGCTTTCATCAATCTTATTATGCCTATCCATCTCTATTAAATCAAATAACTCTTTGCTTAGATCTTTTTTCTTCTAAACTGAGGGTGCATTATTTATTCTCCATTTCCTGTGGGCATTCTACAGAAAGTTCCAGAACATCTTCCTATGACATATTCTCTTCAGCTCCATCCTGTGTCATCTGTTGCTCTTTCATATGGAATCTCACTGACCTATCACTCTACACCATTGACTGCATCAGAGTCGCCACTGTTTCCTGCTCCTTCCCTTGCTGTGCAACTGTGACGGAACTTTTGTACTTGATTCCCACTGAAGGCTCTAGAGTACCTTCATGTGGCAACTGATCAGATGCTTCCCTTTCCACCTATTTCTCCTTAATTTGGGGAAACATTGTTCTATCATGCTGTGATGTTACCAGCATTGGATTTTCTACACTAAATCCTTCCGTTTCCAAGTAGTCCATAACTTCAGTTTCAGTTTCTTTAACTTCTTCATTATCAATCTTTTTTTCTGTTTCCCCCTTTGTTTTCTTATTTTTTTATATTATACATTTTTCAATGTCTGCATGTCTTCTCTATATTTTCTCCAAATATATTAGGTGCTGCTTTTTGTACTATCAGTTTTGCTTTCTCCTTTGCATAAATATTGCATCGTATTAAATCCCCTTTTCTTTCTCGTGTGCACATTTCGTCTTCAGATGTCTCCCACTTTGCCTATTTCACTTACTTGGGGGACTCATTGTTCCATCATACTGTGACATAACCTATGACAGACTTTCTATTCTAAATCCTTCATTTTGTAAGTATTCAATAACTTCACCTTCTATTAGTTTAACTTCTACTTTACTAATCTGTTCTACTTTCCTTCTGTGATCTTATTTTTGTATTCTGAAATATTCCATATCTGGGTGCCTTTGCCTGTATTTCTCTTTAATAATCTTTGGGGCTGCTTTTTGTATTGATTAGTTTGGCTTTCTCCTTTGCATAAATATTATGCCATATCAGATTTCTCTTTCTTTCCCATGTCCATGTTTCTTTTTTATACCTTTCAAAAATCTCTAGATTTTCTTCTTTATATTTTCACACTTCCTCAGTCCTTCTTTTTAAAAATGGCCAAAAGTTCTTTGGTCTATATAATATTTTCCATGAATCTATTGTATGAATGAACAGAAATTTGCATTTGAAGATTTTGATAGTTTTTCTTGTGCAAGTATTTTTCTTTCCATTAATTTCTCTCTTAACCTTTTGAATATCTTATATCCGGAAATTCTAGGATTCTTGCATAATAGTAACAATACATCATTTCTTTCTTATTGTCCGTAGTCTGCTTTATCGTCTTTATGGCTCTTTTTTGGTCTGTCAGTTTTTGTGATTTTTGTGGATTACTACTTCCTTCCTACAGCAGGGGGGGGGGGTCATTGTCCCCCTGAGCCTGGCCTAACTCTATTGTACATGTGTTTCTGTTTCTTGAAGATTATTCACTGTAATTTTTTCCAGTTCTTGTAGCAATGCACCTACTAGGATTGGGCACTTTTTTATCCTGGGACTTAGGCACCCAGCTGTCTTTTATTTTTAACATTCCTCTGTCCATGATATATGCAATATAAAATACAGCCTATATATCAGTGTTGTTTTGGTAAGATTTTATGAAAACAGGGTCCACGACATGTAGGTACTCACCAAGATGTGACAATTAATTCAGTTACAGCAATACTACTCTCCTTTGCCTGCTGATTTTATAATCTCTCCATTTAAAAACTCTGTTTGCCGGTGTGGATCACTTTATACTGGACAAAACTCTTGCACCTTAAAACAAAGACTGGCTTTGCATCTGAGTGCCATAAGATGCAAGAGGAATTGTGCCACATTTTTTAACATTTGTCTGGCCACCTGCCTGCTCTCTTTTCTTTTACTGAGATTATATGTCTTTGGGGTGTAAACATTATCTCTTACATCATAAAGAAAAAACTGGATTATTAATTTAGGAGATTATTGCACATGGATCATTAATATTATATCTGTTGGTTCAATTTGTATTTATAATTTCACTAATGTCTTTCTATATAAGATACTGTATTTTTATTTAATTTATTTGAAAATTACCATTTGAGGTCACTAGATGTCAACAACTCATTTCATAAAGTATTTATCTTTAATTTTATTGAGTACTTTAATAGATTTCCAAAGCATATATTTTAAATTGAAAGAGTTTTAAATGGTGTTTAGGCTGCATAATCTATTTTGTATGCTTATGTTCAAAGTTATTTAATTATATTGCTTAACATTAATATGCATATTCTGCATGAGGAACTGAACAATTTAAGTGGCACTTTTTATTAATTGCATTTAACTGGTATAGGGACAGGTATGTGTTATGAGTATTCTTGTTTTATTCATGGACATAACATAATTTGCTCAACATTAAAAATGCTGGCAGGTGAAACCTGGGTGTATTCTGGACTGGTTTTTGGTTGTCTATTACAAATAAATTACATCTGTTTATGTACCACCTGACTCCAGTGTACTAATCCTAACCTTAACCCTGCTGCTGCCACTAACTCCAGCTGTACTCAGTGTCATATGAAACATCGTTTCCTTAAAAGTACTATAATACAAGATATTCAAATCCACACATTTATTTTTATTTTATTTTATTTTACATTTGTTGACCGGGCTAGTCTAGCTGGATACATGTCCTTTTTCAGTAGAGGCCTGGGGAGAAAAGCTCCAACATAATGAGAAGACATAGTACATTTACATTCAGAAGAAATAGGATTAACATAAACATGAAAGAAAACAGCAGGCTATACATAATTATTATATAACATTCACATAATGTGTATATAGTCTAAAACATGATTTCAAGGTTACATTGTGAAGCCGAGAGATAGAGATTATAAACTCTGAAATGGGGATGAGACTAAGGTGGTATGAGATCTTTGGGTTTAGTCTGGTTTAGGACAAGGGCATAACCAGTGTGACTTAAGGAATTCTTTGAGATTATTTTTGAATTGATTAAGCGAGGTCATAAGTCTTAGGTTGTTTGGAAGGGAATTCCAAGGCTTTCCGATGGAGTTGGTGTAGAGAGCATCACCACCCGAATTCTTAGATTTAATGGTCAGTATCTGAACACTATTTGATGATCGAAGGCAGTTTAGGTTGGAGTAGGTGGTCAGTATTCTGCTCAGTGAGGGGGTTCTATCCGGTTGGTTGATTATTTTAAAAGCTTCAGTAAGTTGGTTGAGTTTGAGAAGATTGGGCAGTTCCAACCAGCCAAGTTTCTTTAAGTTAAGGCAATGGTGAGTACGATAAGGTGTACATTTCATATAACCATATGAGCCAGCATTAATTATATCCCTTTACCTAGTCCTTATTCTTTCCCTAACCCCCACAAACAGTCACACGTACACATAGATGCACACATACACACACACGCACACACACACACACACACACACACACACACACACACACACATACGCAGACACTTGCTGATTGTGCAAATGCACACATACAGAGACACACAGACAGATGCACATACACACACATATGCAAGGACACACACACACACACACACACACACACACACACACACACACACACACACACACACACACACACACTCCTACCTCCTATCCCTAATGCCAAAACTTTTAATTCTTTCCAAGAGTTTTGCATTAGTAAGCAACGATGTGTGTCTGACTTCAAGTAAACCGCAAACACCATATGTAAAGCTGATATTCCTAGCATCAGTATTTCTGTTTTTCAAAAACTCAGCATAAGCCCACTCCAGTGGAACAGAACCATGTTTGTGTATACACACACACACACACACACACACACACACACACACACACACACACACTTAGAGAGATGAAGGCTGTAGGCAGCCCATCAAACTAAACTTACCTGAAACTCAGTTTTTCCCTGGACCAAATATCCAAAGATAGTTATCAAAAAAAAGCGCAAGTCTTACTATAACTATGTTTTTCAGAGGATAAGCCTCTCCTCTACACACACCACAGCCCTGCTAACTTAAATGCACTAATTCTGAGGTTGTACAATGCTGGGGAGAAGTGAAATCACAATAACTCAGTCAAATTATGTTGTTATATATGTAGATAGATTAAATATATGTAAAGTTTGTTTAGTTACAAAGATGTAATTGTTCTATATACAGTATTTAACGATATTCAAAGAAAAAGAATGTAGCTTATATATTTGCATGTCAGCATTTTCATTCAGAATAGTAGGTATTATAACAGATGCTGTGGTTAACTATAACCAGATGTTGCATTCTTCGTAGCATAATCAGTGATGTGGGATTCAAATAGAAAAAGTGCATTTGCAACAGGGAGACATATTAAATCAAAAATATAATGATTATGAAGAGATGGTGGAAGGTGAGTTGGAGTAATGTGGAGATAAGATGGATCATCCATTTAAAGGGTTACATTTGGATTGGATCTAGCTGGACAAACGTTTTGAATTGCTTGTGAGAGTTAGGCACGCTGCTGATTTGTCTTATCTCTGCTGAATGAAAGTTTCATCCATCTGGAGTAGATTCGAAAATGTACTTTCACTGATGGATGGGTAACTAGACAGGACAGAAAGGAGTGGGCAATGTGAAAACACCATCCTATAAACAGATAGTAATATGCAAACATCACATGGCTAATATTTAGTATTACCAAATATAGAGGATTATTAATCTTGGTGCTGCTTTTGCTGATTTAAATTAATTGACTTAAACATAGTATAAAAATATCCATCTTGACCGCTAGATGTCAGAATTTTAGTTTGTTAAAGGAAGCAAAATATACTGCAGTTCCTTAAAATATACTATTAAAAATTAAAAAAAAAAATCAGTCATTTGATATTCATTTTCCAGTAATGTACTATTTTTTCTATATGGATTGTTAAATTTAAAAGTTTTTTTCCAGTTCTTTTAAGCAACATTGCTTGCTTATTGAATGCTGTTCTGGCATCTCCTACAAGTATTTTGCATTTAAATGGTGAATGTTTCTGTTTAAGTTAGCAACAAAGACGTTCCTGCTCATGGAGTGAAACTTGGTTTGCTGTTTCTGTGGGTAGCCATAAAGTAAAATTGTATTGTTCTATCCAAATAGTTTGGTGTTGTGTTGCTTGGCTGCATTTTATATAGATAGAGAGAGAGAGTCATATAGATAGCAAGATAGAGAAGATAAATAGATAATGATGTAGCTATAGATATTTGATATTGAAACCTAAACTGGAGGAGAAATAATGATAACAAATCTGCAATCTGATAAATATATTTTAACTCAGGAAAGACAAATGATGAGGAAGTAATTTAATACACAATAATATAAAATAATAAATAAAAGTCAAGCTTTTCCACCAGGGCCTGTAATGAAAATGGGTATACGCACTTGGGCTTTCATAATAAACAAAGACAACTAAATAAATAAATAGTACAGTGTTGAAATGATAAACTAGCAGCTGGAGAGAATCTTGTTTTTGTACAGTATATTGTTTTGAGTATAACAAGGTTACTGCTCATAAATCATATATGACAATATGCTATATCTCTACAACAAATGCACTAAATGCCAAAAAAGAGAACATGCAAAATTAATTAGGCCCAACAAATGTAAATCTTTTAGAAATGCATGTTGCACTTTCTATCCCGACAATTCAAATGTGGCATCTAGTGCCCTCTACAGCACACCTATAATCATCTATATCTAAATGGTGCTATACTTCTTTTGGAAAATATATTTGTAAGCTATCATTTACCTGGTCAGAAAAGCAGTATTACTAAGATATTGCCTGTTTGTTCATTTAAAAAAGTGGATAATGCTGTAAATAACGCCTGTATCAAATGAATCTTCTTCTTCTTTCGGCTTTTTCCCGGTTAGGGGTCGCCACAGCAGATCACCTGTCTGCTCATGACTGGCAGTGGAGATTTACAGTGTCGAGTTGCCAGCCTGGCACCCAACCTTCCACAGAAGGCACACACACACTCACACCTAGGGCCAATTTAGAGTGTCCAATCCACCTACAGCATGCCTTTGGGATGTGGGAGGAAACCGGAGCACCCGAAGGAAACCCACAGGGAGGACATGCAGACTCCACACAGAAGGCACCCAAACCGAGAATAGAACCAGAGAACCACTTGCTTTGAGGCGGCAATGCTAACCACTGCACCACCATGGCCGTCCTCTGTATCAAATGAATTAAAGAGTAAAATGGGGAGAAATTGACAGAATTATGGAAAAGGATGAGCCGTGCCACCAAACTTACGACACTATAAGTCTCATGCAACAGAATCCCTACTTAGTCCTCTAGGTTTAAACAGCAGTTAGGTAAAGTGAAATTTAAAAATATGCGTAACAAATAAAGAGCACGTACAGAAAAGAAAAAATCAAGTTCAAATAATATATTAACAATACTTAAAACAGATCTTGCAAAGGGCCGTGGTGGTGCAGCGGTTAGCATTGTCGCCTCACAGCAAGAGGTTCTCCCATTCGATTCTCAACTGGAGCACCTTCTGTGCGGAGTCTGCATGTTCTCCCTGTGGTCAAGTGATGTCTAAAGACATACAGGCAGGTACATGCGTGAATGGGTGTGCCTTCTTTAAAGGTTGGGTGTCGGGCTGGCAATTCAGTGCCATAAAAATCCACTGCCAATCATTAGTGGATCGGAGTTCCACTGTGGCGACCCCTAACTGGGAAAAGCCGAAAGAAAGACTTAAAAAAAGAAGTTATGCACTCACCATAATGTTCCATGTTTATTGTCCAGTATCACGCTTTCATTCTTGCTGGTTGGGTTCGAAGCCAAATGTCAGCTCCAACTCGGCCATATACCAAAGCTCAAGATTTTCTACTGGCTCAAGGCTATAACCTATCCCATGGTGCTTAGCGTCTGTTCCCCAGATCTTGTTTGAGGGAGAGAGCTCCCTATGATATGATTAACATACAGAAAGAGAAAAAATATGAAATATATTGGTCATAAAGGTAAAAGGAAGGCAAGATGGGAATCAGACCATATTTTCCAATTGTAAAAAATTCCTTTAGATCCTCCAGGAGGGGGATGGCTGGGTGGGAAGCAATAATGAAGATGAGATACTGGACAACAAACATGGAACGTTATGGTGAGTACATAACTTCTTTATGTTATGTTGCCCTATCTCGCCCTATCTCGTCATCATTCTTGCTGGTTAGGACAGAGTCCCCAGCACCTTTCTCTTGGGTGGCTCAAGGAATAAACTCTTCAGGACAGTGGAACCAAAGGATGCCCTGTTCCAGGAGGCCACATCTACTTATAGGTTCATAGGTTCATAGGTAGGTACTAGGTGATCGGCCCTGGGGCCTATACAAGCTCAGCCAAAAAGGTACCCTGGCTTTTGCCACCCAAGAAAAGTATTTTCCTGTGCCACTGTCGAGCAGAGCCCCAGAGGTGATCCCTGGGATGAATTTTTATTTCCCATCCAATCATCAAGATTATTCTTGAAGAGTGCTAATGAGGAGCTTTGTTTGATATAGATAGGTAGTTTATTCCAGAGTATGGAAGTCTCTGGGACAGGAATCTATCCCTCCAGCATGCTGTTTATTGTGGTGACAAGGTTTAGGTCCCTAGAGCGTGTAGCTCGGATTGGGATTTCTTTAAGTGGAGCATGTCCAACAGCACTGGGTTTGACATAGCTTTGTATGTTATGCAGAGATCACCTCTGAGTAGGCGATATGCGACGGAGTAAAGCTGGAGTTTTTTGAGACGGTCTGTGTAGGGCATCTGTTTGAGGCCAGTAATCCTCTTTGTGAGGTATTTCTTCGGCCTTTCCAGTTGTTGTAGATGTCTTGTGAGGTATATACCAAAAGAGACGTTGTACTCTATAATGGGTCTAATGAGTGATGAGTAGAGGGGAACAATGACCTCTTTTTTTCTGGATGAGAAACCTTTTGTGATGAGGTGTGCCACATAGGAGGATTTCCTGACTACTGTGGCAATATGATTATCAAAGGAGAGACTACTGTCCACCTGTGTCCCAAGGTCTCTTATCACACTTTCGATGTTAAGTATATTACCACCTATGTTGTAGTTCATGGGTACAGAGTTTTTAGCAAAGAGGATGACAATGCACTTTTTGGCATTGAGCTTGAGGCCATGGCTTTGACACCAGGCATCTGTCTCAGTGAGGCCCTTTTGTAGGATGTCCACATCGTTAGGAGTTTCAGTTATGGCTCCTAGTTTGCAGTCATCTGCGAACTTCATTAGCCAAAGAACTTCTCTGTTAGCCTGTACTTCAGAGAAGTAGATACCAAACAGGAGAGGACCCAGGACTGAACCCTGTGGTACTCCACTTGTCGCTGGTCTGAAATCGGATTTGGAGTCTGCTACTTTCACTGTGTGGGTTCTGTCAGTGAGCCAGTTGGCAACCCATCTTGTGACATAGGGATTTATACCTAGTTTAGTGAGTTTATCTATAATTCCAGAGTGGGGGGATGGTGTCGAAAGCCTTGGAAAGATCTAGACATGCTGTGTGAACCACCATACCCTTGTCTATGGCTTGGGTGACTGCTTCAAAGAAGTCTATCAGGTTTAGGAGACATGATCTGCCTTTTAAAAACCTGAACTGGGTGGGGTCCAGAGTTTGGAGATTACTTTGTAATGAGAGATAAAGGTGTGAGGATTGACCCATGTAGCAGCAGCACACATTGTATCCAATGGAAGTCTGGATTGAAAGGCAATGGAAGTAGACACTGCTCTAGTTGAATGTCCTTTCACTTGCCCTGGTGGTTCTATATTATGAGATTGATAAACATATTTGATAGTTTCAGTAAGCCATTTGGATAAAGTAATTTTTGAGACTGTCCAGCCTTTTTTTGTAACTGAATAGGACACAAACAATTGATCTGATTTTCTGAAATATTTCATCCTGTGTAAATAAAAGTGCAGTTGTCTATGTGCATCCAATTGGTTAAGCTTATATTCTGCCTTGCTGCTATAATTAGGGAAAAAAAACACAGGCAATTCTATAGATTGGTTTAAATTTGTTTCAGAACAGACTTTTGGTAAGAAGGAGGGATTTGTTCTGAGGGAACCTCTATTGTTGTGGAAGATCAAATAGGGAGGACGGATGGATAAGGCCTGCAACTCTGAAACCCTCTTAGCTGAGGTAACTGCTGTTAGAAAGAGAGTTTTCCAGGATAAAAATTTCAAAGAACAAGAGGATGCTGGTTTGAAAGTGGGAAGAATCAACACTGATAATACTAAATTTAGATCCCATGGGGGAGGAGGTTCTCTTACAGGAGGTCTTAACAGGAAAGTACCCCTGAGGAAGGCCTTGCATAACTTGTGGGACATTACACTGGATCCGTGTTCCCCCACATCATAATTAGATATAGCAGCTAGTTGAACTCAAATAGTGGCCGCCACTGCTCCTTGATTAAAAATTTCTTTCAGGAATTCCAAAATTGCAGGTATAGAGCCTGTAAAAGGATCTATGTGTTTTTCATCCACCCAACAAGGGAACCTCTTCCATTTACTGCATAAAGTTTCCTAGTAGCAAGGAGACCAAAATGTGGCATAATGCAGGTGATAATTCTAGAAGCCTGGCTAAGACTGTAAGTGGAGAAACCAAGCTGTCAGCTTGAGGCTCTGAAGGGCAGGATGGAGCATTCCTGACTGATTAGTCAGAAGATCCGGCACTGGGTCCAGGATCCATGAGTCCTCCTGAAGGTGGGGCCAAAGGAAAGGGAACCAAATCTGATGAGGCCAGCAAGGAGCAATGAGGATTAACCTGCGACTCAATGACTTGGCTTTCTGACTAACTTTTGGAATCAAAGGAAATGGGGGAAAAGCATAAAGACGTCCTAGGAGCTAATTGTGGATGAGTGCATCCCTCGGTGACTCTCCCAGAGGGGAAATGAGGGCAAAGTAGTTGCTGCATTTGGCATTGAAGGGAGTAGCAAAAAGGTCACAGAAAGGCTGGCCCCATTTGCGAAAAATTCGATTCGCAACTTTCTGATTCAGGGACCACTGGTGAGGCATGAGAATAGCTCTGCTTAGCCTGTCTGCTATGATGCTGGATTTCCCCAGGATGTGCATTGCCATCAGAAAGCATTGAGAAGATATCACCCATTGCCAAACTCTCTGGGCCTCTTGACATAGGGGATAGGATCTGGTTCCCCCCTGTTTGTTGATGTATCATACCACCAACGTATTGTCTGTCTGAATTGCAATAGTCCCTGTGGAAAGAGAGTTCTGAAATGCTTGCAATGCCAGAAGCACCACCCTCATCTCTAGGACATTAATGTGCAAATGGTACTCGTTATCTTTCCAAACCCCTTGGACCATCTGTCCCAGATAATGCCCCACCCCACCCTATCTGGGACACGTCCATGGTCGCTGTAGCGACAGGTTGGGGCAGTACAAACAGTCTGCCCATTGTTACCTGAGTGGACTGGATCCACCAAAGCAGATCCCTCTTGCAGGAGTCTGTAATGAGAGTCTTGTGAGACATGGGTAACCCCTGTATGGACTATTGAGTGAAGAGTAGCTACTGCAATATTCGCATGTGAAGTCGTGCCAGGGGAACTAGAATTATTGTCACTGCCATAGAGCCTAGGACCTTGAGGACAAATCTTGTCTGTACTTTTTCTTGTTGAGCAAGATAAGCACTTGACTGTGTAACATTTGAATCCTTTCTTGAGGCAGTTTTTCCAACATGTCGTTTGTGTTTAAATCTGCACCTATAAAGGTAATACACTGTGATGGCAATAAGGCAGATTTTTCTACATTTGTAGTAATGCCTAGTTTTGAGAATAGATGGATGGTGTAGTCCTTGGCTTTGATTAGTTCCTGCTTGGTGGTAGCAGTTATGAGCCAGTCATCTAAGTATGGAAACACCTGCAATCCTTGATGTCTCAGATGAGCCATGACTACTGCCATGCATTGGGTAAACACTCTAGGGGTTGTACTGAGTCCAAAGGGCAGAGCTCTGAACTGGTAATGAATGGCTCCCAGCTGGAAGCATAGAAATCTTCTGGAGCGCCTGTTCATCTTTATGTGGTAGTACGCATCCTCAGGATCTAACAAACAGATCCAATTGTCTTGTCCCAGAAAAGAGAGTATAGACTGCAGTGTTACCATCTGGAACTTTGACTACTTCACTGACTTGTTTAGTCTGTTGAGATCCAATATGGGTCTCCAGTCCCCTGTCTTTTTTGGAACTAAAAAGAATCTTGAGTAAATTCCAGGTCCTAGCTGGTCTGCGGGGACTTCTTGGATGACTCTTTTTTCTAGCAACATTTGAATTTCTAGTGTTGCTTGATCAATTTGAGAGAAATGTCTGGGATAAACTTTGACAGACGAGGTGAACAGTGAAAGGGAATGTTGTAACCCCTGGATATAATGGACTGTACCCATTTGTCTTGAGTCAAATTCAGCCAGGCTTCTGGGTACAGTGCTAGCCTCCCCATGACTCCTCCAGAGGTGGACAGTCAGGCTTCCTTTCAGGAGTGCTCAAAGGGCCAACCAGGGAAAGTATCTCTGTCACCCTGGTTCTGCAGACCTCTTCTGTCACATGGATGGTGTCTTTCATTGTTATTTCCCCCTCTGCCCCTGGGGGAAGGATCACCACAAGCATCAGATAAGGCTCCTTTGGACTTCCAGAACCACATCTTTCCACTTTTCAGACCTTTAGAGTAGGGTCTGTTAGGGGTGGAAAAACAGACTCTGATGGCAGACAGAGTCTTACCATCTTGTTGGCTCCTGGTGAGAGTCTCTTTCACTTTTGGCCCGAACAAGGATGAGCCATTAAAGGGGGCGTCAATGAAGGAATATCTGAAGAGTTCAGCAAACTCGCAAAGGTGCATCCAGGAATGTCTCTGAAGAGCTATTCCTGTGCTGCTGCCCTGCTTGTTCCATTGGCTGCATAGGAAATGAGGCGCATGGAGGAGTTAGTAATGGAGGTTAAAGTTGCAAACTGAGAATTAATCTTATCTGATAAATCCTGGGCTGTAGCACCTTGTAGGGTATCTCCCAGCTCTTTTAGGAGACCCCTCTGAAGATGGGTGAAATGTGATAAATAATTTAGCGACCGCAAGGTAAAGGCCACTGAAGACAAAGTACACTTCCCGTACCTGTCCATTGTGTGAGACTCCTTATTCAGTGAATGGACAGATGCAGAAGTTTTAGCTAACTCCATCTTTGTGGCCACAGCCACCACCATTGCATCTACTGGAACTCCCTTACTTAGACACTGTCTGTCCTCTGGGGCCTTAATAAATTTATTTGACATCCATGGAACGGGGTCCACTGATTCTGGAGAGTCCCACACCTTCCGACTCACTACACCCAGGAGAGGGTTGAAAGGTGGAGACACCCAAGAGGTGGACGGGCAAGAGCCAAATGCATCTAAGTATACCGACTCATCTTCAGAAGGGGAAAGGGACTTCCAGCCACCCCTCTGCTTAAAGATCTCCAGGATGTCTGAAAAGGAGACATCCTCAGAAGGTGACCGTGGGGACCCTTCTGAATCCTGCAAGTCTGTATCAGAAGTGACAGACTCAGGGGAGTCTATGTGCTTCCTCTTACACCGTCTCTTCTGAGGGACCTCCTTGGAGGGATGTTCCAGGGAGGTATCAAAAGAGGAGGTTCTACCCATTGGGGTTTCCTGGGGCACTGACTCTCTACTCCGGTGATGGAGGGATGATGAAGAGATGGACACCGGCCCTTTTTGGGGAAGAGAGACTGGAGTCAAAGGTGGAGTAGACTCAGTGGAGAGCACACTCTGCATCACCTCAAAGGCACCTCGATTCTTGGCCGACAGAGACTCCATTCCCAAGGAGATCTCTCCAGCACTGAGAAGGGTGGCTCCGAGGCTGATGTGGGAGCCAAACTCACCCGAGGCAAAGCTCCAAGTGTGAGAGCCAGTTCTGACATGGGTCCGACTCGACTCTCTCCCCGGGAGTTGACCAGGAAGTGTCGACACCTAGATCCCTCGATGGAAGACAACATTGATGAGATAGGAGCAGACATCAGAGCTGAGATATCAGGAGTGATTACTGGCCCTGCCAGATCCAGCACAATGACCTCCATACCCTCTGGCTCTGAACTCATCCGAGTCAGAGGAGGAATCAACATTATCTGATGTACAGTTATCGGCTCCAATATCTGATGCGCTGGGCTTGAGAGAATTTCTGCTAGGGCCCGGGTCTGGAGCAACCTCTTCACGACCCACTACACATCATCATCCAATAATCTGGAGAATCAAGAGGAATGGCTTGACAATTTGTGGCTACCTGCCACAGAATGTAACAAAGGAGATTGTGGCACCAAATGAACAGGTTCCAAGGATGGTGACCAACTCCTTTTTCGGCTCTGCAATGGTTCCAAGGAGACAGATGGAACTGAGGGAGGACCAGATTTGTTGGAACCGATAACTTTTGGATCCGAGGATGCTGTATCTTTGAAACTGCTTGACGGCTCAGACACAGGTGCCGACAAAGCAGCCTTTTTAGACTTATCTAGTTTTGAGGTCTGATTACCTTCTTCAACTTTCAACAAGCCCCTTAAATGAGCTTATTTTTGCTCTCCTGTAAGACCCTTGCACTGAAGCAATGACAAATGGAGCAGGAGTCCTGGAGATTGACTGGTCCTAGACAGTAGACACAACTTGTGTGTCCGTCTGGTATAGACATTTTCTAAGGGCATGACTCGCACTTTTTAAATCCAGATTGTTTATGCTCCTTAACATATTCTTTGGTATAGACATTTTCTAAGGGCATGACTCGCACTTTTTAAATCCAGATTGTTTATGCTCCTTTACATATTCTTTAGACATGTTTACCTGTGAAAAAGAACTAACACAACAGTAAATTTAAATTACTATAAAAGGTAGAAGCAAGATAGAAAAGGCATTTTTTTAAAAGAAAGAATGGAAAGGATAGAGAGGAGGAGGAGTCTCTAAATTAAATGACAATCTCCTTCAACCCGAGAAGACACCTCTAATTTAAACAGTGACTCCTTAAGGGAGGAAAAAAGGTAGAAGAATCCTCTAACTGAAAACGGATTATTTAACTGGATAAGGGGAAGAGAGAAAAACAAGGCCCAAAAAGACAGCCACAAGGAAAATATAGCCAAGAATACTACAAACACACAAAAAGGCACTATACTATAACTGGGAGAGGTAAGCTAAGAAGTAGTAGTAAGTTTTAGGAAAGTTATCCAAAAACAGAGTATAATACTAAATTTTACTAGCCTGAGCCAGTGAAGTCAATCCCGAAGCTTCAAGAGGCAAATGACATCTAGGGGAACAGCTGCTAAGCACCATGGGATAGGTTATAGCCCCCAGCCAGTAGAAGCTCTCAAGCTTTGGCATACAGCCGAGTCAGAGCCAAGATTCGGCTCCAAACCCAACCAGCAAGAATGAAGGTAAGATAGGAAAGCATAACATCAGATCTTGCAAGTAAAACAATGATGCAATTGTGGGTGAATAGTTGTTAATAGAGAGCAAAGGGCACAGTGGAGGTGTCTGAGAATGTTTAGCCAATGACTATAATCTTCTAACTTAAATTTTGTGCTATAAGTAAAAAATAACTACTAAGAATATTAACTTTCTCTAAAGAAAGGCCAACATTCCTCAAGCAATCAATGTAGATAAGAAATCAACAAATAAAGTTTAGCAATATAAAATCAAGATGAATTAATAAAATACAACATGAGATCAAACACAGTAAAGTACTAAGTTAGGTCTGGAGAGAATTTGTCACACCAGTGGTAATGATTAATCTATTCTTTTCATCTCCTGTATGAAAACAGTATTTAAGGGTATGTATGATTACTGCATGCCTAGGGAATGCAAGACCCTTGTTCTTTAGGCTTACAATTAATAATGCTACTAAGCTTAGAGTAATACCTGCAACTGTAGTTTGTATAACTCCTTGTGCATTATTGCATCTATCTAGTGTGTGTGTGTGTGTGTGTGTGTGTGTGTGTGTGTGTGTGTGTGTGTGTGTGTGTGTGTGTGTGTGTGCGCGTGCATGTAAGTGTAATTTATACATTGTTTCTTTGTCTTAAAAAAATTGGCTTTGTTTTATACATTTCTGCTTTATTACTTTTTGCGTTGAAAGTGACAGAAAAAGACAGAAAAAGCAGTTTTACTTCTAATTTACTTTTAAGAATCATATTGTACACTACATCTTGCTAATTTCATTCATAATAAAATCAAGGTGTGGCTGATTGTTTCTCAGTGATAATAATTCCATGCTGTATGTCTATCTTAGTTATAACTTTACTAGTAGTGTCATCTGTAATGAGTACCACATTTTGAGTTCTAATTTGTCTGAATGATACCACATAGTACTGAGTCTTTTCCTTTGTTAAATTATAGCGATGACAGCATGCAAACATCAATAAAAGTTACTGACTCCATAAGGAAAGTCAACAATCCATTTTAAAATCATGCAAAATGGTACAAGGGTGATAGTTTAATGAAACAGATGCTCTCCTCACTCTAGGATTTTCAGAGTATGAAAAATGCTTCTCATTAGCCTTTTATGCTGATATGCATTTAAGCGCATAATGTGAGACATCCATCATAGCAAACTACATTTTATATATTCTGAAATTTGAACTTAGCCAGGTGAAAAGTGACAGAGAGTTTACCCTTGAGGTTATTAAATGCTCTGAATTTACTGTTATAATTTGATAGCTGTCACAATATCATTCTTTCCATCTTGTCTCATGTTTCCTTTATTTCCAATAAGAAATTCAGAGCAATGAATCCAAATGTTAAATAAAAATGTTCATACCCACATGTACATTAAGTCACTGAAGAAAATATGAGATTCTTTTTTCTACAATGTTTTACTAAATTTTACCAGATGTAATTCAAGAGGTACATGTGCATTTTTATAATCTGCGATCCAGGAGTTTTGATCTAGTAAATACAACTGCTCAGAGTTGTACAGCGTGTATTTAAAAGATCATAGCAAACATGAAAAGACAGACACTAATATCCATAAGCTAATGTGCAATTCCTCTCTGAGTAGGAGCTGATCATATGCAACACCCCAATATGCTCTGACCTAAACAGCATCAAATGTTTCTTAAATTCCTTTCTCATATTTCAAAAGCAAAAGGACAGGACAAAATTCCATTATATTTATGCATTTTACCAGATTACTAACCCTGTTAAGTACAACTCCTCTTCAAATCACTACCTTTGCAGACATGATTACAAAACTTCATCCATCAGTGTACCTCAGAGACTCTCAAGCTTGAAATGAGTACATATCTGTACTATATGTTTAACCAGTTGAAGCAACCAAGGAATATGTTCTAAATCTGTTAGTCTTTCCCTATATTCAGTGAGGATCTGCATGATGACCTGTTTCAAACAAACCTTTGCTTAAAGTATTGGATCTTAGGCATCAGTGTGCATGTACAATTTAGATGATTAGGTTAGGTGATTTACCAATTGTGTTAATATATTCAGTAAGATAATTTTCATTTCCACACACCATTTGGCCCTGAATCCAAAATGTATCCATCCTGCCCTCTGGCAACATGCACACATCAGCACTAAATATCACTGGACCTTGATAAGCATATAGAATACACCAGAGAGGGGACAGTGGATCTGAAATTATATTGAGACAAGTAAATACCTTTCGCATCATGCTGAGTCAGTGAATAAAAATTATTCAGGTACTACAAGATCCTGTGGTTAAGCTTATTGTTGTGCACAACAGAGTGCCAAAGCATGGATCATTGCAAACCACAGGAATATTGTCTACCACATTGTACTTTTTTCCTACATTCCCATCAACCGGGTTCCTTTCCTAGGCTATACTGATAATTACTGAAAGCTTGCCCTTGTATTTATCATTGAAATTAAAGCCCTCAGCCTCATTGCCCTTTACTTTGTCTTAGTAAAGCTGAAGAAATTAGTAGCATTAAGCCGTTCCAGTGGAGTAGAGGGATATAGTCCTGACTATGGCCCAGTTACCCCAGGTTCATTTAGCAGGTCATGTGAACTGACAGAGCAGCAGGGAGGGATGGGCGTGTGCCTCCAGGATCCAGAATAGGAGGGTGTTCCTCAATGATGCTCCTTTGTGGGAAGCATGGAATGAAAAAGGCAGTTGCCCTCAAATGTAATCAGTGCGTGTGGGCGGTGGGGTAGGCAAATGTTAGGGTATATAAAGAAAGGATGGATACAAAGATGGCAGAACCCCCAGACACCCTTAGTATTCACATCCAGCACCAGCAATACCAGAGTAAGTCCATGGGAGTAGGAGATCAGTAGGAGATAAGCTGGAATTAGTAAGCAGAAACCTAGAGTTGTTTATGTGGTAACTGAAAAGCAGAAACAGTGTTTGCTACACATTCTAGCCAGTATCTCACCTAACTATGGTGATACTTTGACCTATTAGACTTAGTACGTTGTTAAATTTGCCTGTTATGATCTGCCAAGACACTGTTTCCTATTCTTTGTGATTCTTTCCTCTTCCCTGGATGTATACCTCTTTAGCTACTTACTGTACCATTTCTTGTATCCCTCTCTTTGTTCTGACAATCCTCCCATTACTCTCTGACTAATATCCTCAACTTTCTCCCAGTTTGTCTCCATTTCTCCTAAAACTGTATTATTCACTTTCTGCTCACCACGCTCTCTCTTTTTCTTTTCTGCAGTTTGTTCGGGCCACCCACAAGCCTTGGGATTTGCACCTCCCCCATTCCCGGTTCTGATGCAAAGTTTCAGCAAAAGCTCAAATTAGCCCTGTGAAATCTCAACTTACTTTTATATACAAGCCTTCCTTTACAATTACTCATTAGGTGAATGTCATTGAATTGTTTTAACAATTTTCTCCTACTTTGTGACTACCATTTTGAGGTGAGCACAACTGCATGGCATCAAGTTGGCCACTAGGTGGGCAACATACTCTGCTAATTGTATAAAAGTCCTATTCCCTGTGTATAAAAAACAGGTTCGCTCCAGAGTCTAAGGTCAAAACTATTCCAAAACAAAACTTTAGTTCCGTCCTAATTCCCCTAGCTCTAGTCATCCTTAAAAAGAGCTTGCTAGCATCATTTGTTTTCTGTAAGATTAAAAGCTCTGACATAGTGTATTGTCTTACTTACTTTTCCTGGCTCCTGATTTTTTTTGGACTCCCCCCTGCTGGGGATTGTTTTGCCCACTCTGTTCGCCCATCGGGCTCACTCTTCTCCCTACCCTGCCCCCATATCTCACCCGACCCCAGTGCTTCTACTCTTATTCACCAGGCTAACACTCCCTCACATTATCCATCCAATTAACATGCACTTCCCGTTATCCTGGTTAAACCTTCTAGACTTTCAATATTTTCATGCTTCACCTATCACTTCTTACTACGTTCATATTATTGTCTCATCTCACTACTTATCACAACAACACATTCCAGACACCCACATTTAATCATAGCATTAACCCACCTTACTATACTACTCCATGTACATATCATACCATCTGTTCAACATTTGTTAATGTCACCTCACAGTAAGATGTTGTTCCGTTCGATTCTCAGCTAGAGCGTCTTCTGTGTGGAGACATGCGTGAATGGGCATACCTTCGTTGAAGGTTGTGCGTCATGGCCGGCAACTCAGCACATAAAAAATCTACTGCCAATCATTAGTGGACTGGAGTTCCGCTGTGGTGACCCCTAACTGGGAAAAGCTGAAAGACACAACAACAACAACAACTAGCCTCCAATATTTTCCACATAAAATAATACCTACTAAAGATAGTCGCTATAACCCTCAGTTATTCAACAATGAGCTTATCAAATGATTACAATTACTTACCAACATTGCTACTAGGCTACTGCTTAGTGGTGACATCCAAACCCTGGACCACTCTCAGGTGACACCAACCCTCCTAGTCACTGTAGTCTCAACATCCCTACACATCCAACCTTAAACAGAAAAAAATCAGTCCTATTGCTAATGAACAATAATATTAGAAGTATAGTGAACAAATTAGACATCCTCCATGCCACTCCAGCCACATACTCCCCAAACGTAGTAATAATCACTGAAGCATGGCTAAAGCCAGGTACAAAAGATGATGAAATACTACCTCAGGTTATGCCATACTATGGATGGAAAGACTCAACAAAAGAGTAGGTGGATTTGTATCCTCTTTAAAGACCATCTCACTTTAACATTCTTTACAGCAAAACCCCACAACTCAACAGTGCAGAAATCATCTATACCACACTAACTATAAATTCAAGAAAAAGACAATATAAATAAGAAACAGCTTCAGTTGCTCACAGCAGGCAAAAGAAAACATAACAAAATGTATTATGTTAGTGCTTTCACAGTATTCACCGCTTCATCAGACATACAGTCTCTTAAAAAACAGAAGCATTTAAAACCATACCAATTAATGACATCACAAATCAGTCAGCAAATTAAAGGCACTTTGTCAAGCACATTTTTTAAACCACTATCTTAAAAATAACAGTTTAATGTTTCATCATACCTTAATGCTTCAAAGGTCTCTCTTTCAAAAAGGGTTTTAGGGAGACTTTGGCATTCAGTCCCGGAGGTCTGTCTGCCTGAAGTTTAATTATCCAATTTTGCTCTGCCACTTCAGTTTTGTTTTTAAAGTTTCCTCCCCTTGTACCTTCAACTAACACTTCTAACACAAACAAACTAAAGCTATGATTCATTCATTCTTTTAAAACATGTGCCAAGGCACTAGTTTCTTTTGTGTTCCGAACATCCCTGTAGTGCTCACGCATCCTGTCTTTCAGCATACGATTGATTTTACCAATGTAGTATGCATAACGCATCTTACAGAAACTGAAATAAACCACATTTTTTGTCCTACAATCAGCGTAAAAATTAAAGTCAATGTTAAAGTGCAATATAGGGTGTTGATAAGATTCACCAGTATATACATATTTACATGCACTACAATTTCTGCATTTATGTGTACCAATTCTTTCTGAAGGAATTCCTTGGTTCTTATTTAGATTATAGCAAAGATGCTTTTTAAGGGATGTGTTGTTCTTAAATGAAAAGCATGGTGTTTCGCCTATCACATTTTCATATTCATTTACAGTTCTTACAATGTTCCAATTAGCTTTCACAATATCACATATACTGTTAATATCAGTGGAGTATGGCAGGGTGACCCTAAAATCACCAGGCTTCACTCTATTTAGTTGTGAGTTTATTTCAAGTGGAGTCTCATCTCCATAATATGGCCTGCATCTATTCTGCCTTTCTCTCCAGGCTTCTGTGATATAGCTATCTATCTCTGCAGCTTTGTAGCCCCTACTAAGGAATTCAGCTTTAAGATTTGACAGTGCCCTTTCCAGATCAACATCATCATTGAAAGGTCTCATTGTTCTGAAGACCTGCCCCTTCAAGACATTTTTCTTTACATGTCAAGGGTGCATACTACTATTATGTAGGATGCTATTTCTCCTAACTGGCTTTCTATAGAGGCCTGTGTATATTGTGTGTAGTTTCCCTCTGCTAATCTTCACATCCAAGAAATCAATGTCACTATAAGAATATTTATGTGTAAATTTAAGAAACTAGTGGTAGTGTGCAAATATGCAATACAATCATTCAAATGTTCAATAGTGCCACCCCACAACAAAAAGACATCATCTGCAAAGCATGTATACCATTTCAAATTCTTAGTAAATGCATTGTTAGATAAAACAAAGTCCATTTCCCATTGAAATAAGCAAAGGTTGACGTAGCTGTTTGCACATGCTGTGCCCATAGCTATGCCAGCTCTCTGCAGGTAAAATTCATTATTGAATGTAAAAACATTGTTGTCAAGTATTAATTCTAAGAGTGCACAGATAAGAGAAACTATCCTGTCATTCCAATTCTTACTGGTCAAAAACTACCTGATACTAGATATTCCCCATTCATTGGAAATGACGGTAAATAAGGATTCTATGTCCATGGTCGCAAACCAATAAACAGTATGTAAGTTACATGTTTGTATATACAAATTCTGTAGAAATGCCTTGGTGTCCTTCAATATAGTGACACATTGATCTAGAAAGGGATGTAGATGATTTTCCACATAAATAGATAGAGGTCCAGTCACCCAACCCTTGCTGGATACTATAGGACGCATAGGTGGTATATTCAGATGTTTATGTACTTTGGGCAGTCCATACAGGTTAGGAATTAATGGATATTCTACTTTAAAGTATTCAAATAAAGGTTCATTAATCAAATTGGTATCAGTAGATCAAATACCAAAAAAGAGACCTTCTCAATAATCCTTTTCACAGTGGAACCATATACATTCAAGTATGTGTCAACATCATTTAATAAACTGTTCATCTGCTGTAAGTAAAGGTCTTTATCTATGACCACAGCCCCCTTCCTTGCCAGCTGGTCTAATAACAACACTAGATATGTTCTTTAATTTATGTAGTGTATCGTGTTCAGCCTTTGACATGTTATAGAACTTAGCTTTATCTTGTCCAGCTAATTTCTCTCTAATTTGTTTCTCACAGATTCCAATGAACGTCTCTATCATAGGGTGTGAGGGTGGAGTAAAAGTACTTGTTTTTTTTTTAAACTTCATACATACATGTCTCTTCCTTAAATAAAGCTTTTAAGTTCAAATTTCGCCCAAACAACTTTAAACATTTCAACACATCCACCAAATCTGTTCTTTGGGCAGGTATAAAATTAAGACCTTTTGACAGTACAGAAAGTTGAGTATCAGTTAGTAAATAAAATGAAATGTTTATTACTAAACCTGTCTCTTCCATCTCCGTTCCTGGCTGTCTGAAGTGTTGGTGCTCTGTAGCCATTGCAGTCTCCCTCTCATCCCTCTGCTCTTGGAGCATTCTCATACAGGGAGGGGATATTTTAATAACACAAATTTCTGTTATATTGCATGTCTGTTTCTAACTGCTCGGCCTCCGTAGAAGTCAATGCAACAATCCACGGTCTCACGACTCCCTCATTAGAGAGATTGTTAGTACTGGCTCTATTAGTCACTTGTACTGACTGTGTGGACTCAGTGGTCTTGATTTGCATACTTGTAATGTCACTAACATTAATAGCCAATGTATTTGCTATTTTCATTAACACATTAGACACTGGTACTTCCCTCAACGCTTCTATTGGTTGTTCATCCCTTTTGTTCACTCCCTGATCTACAGGCTGTGAATCAATAGCATTTCTGCTCCTGGGCCAGGAAAAAATGCATCTTTTTCGAAATCATTGATGTTTCTATGCAATTTCCTAATTTTAGTTGCCTGTAGCCTCTTCCCATATGATAAAATATTATCACAAAGTACATAAAGTTTCTCTCCTGTTACATCTTCTGAATAGCTGTCTAGTATCTCATTCTGCAAGTTATTTATTTCTTCTTGCAGCTCTTTTTCTTGTGACAGAAAGAACTTAATAGGAAGGTGCATATAGTGTGCACTAAGTCCAAGATTCAAGAGTTTCCAGTCTTTAAGTAGCCCTGGATAAGTCTGTCCATAATTAGGCATAGTAAGCACTCTGAGACCTCTGGGTACAACTTTGTGCTGCAGGGAAGCCTCAAAGTGAAAGTGCTGCCATTGCAAGCACTTATATTTATATAGTTTATTCTGTAATGCACTGTACTTCTCATGGAAGCTTGCATACGCACTCTCATGCTTTATCTCTGGAACAGAGTGAGATAGAATTCCATTTTTCAGCAAAGGATTAATGCTAGTGCTCAAAACATTAGCCCAGCGGCATGTAATATTGATAGAACTATTCTTACTTGATGTAGGATTATATGGAATTTCAACTTGGATGTTAGCAACATCCCCTTCTGCCATGTCCAAGTACAAGCCAGCAGAATGGGAGTACACGAAAGAAAAAACAGCTTATACTTGCAGCGTAACCAGCAGCAGTAAAACAGTGGAAAATAAATAAGAAACAGCTTCAGTTACTGACAGCAGGCAAAAGAAAACATAACAAAATGTATTATGTTAGCACTTTCACAGTATTCACCGCTTCATCATGCAGTCTTTTAAAACAGAAGCATTTAAAACCATACCAATTAATGACATCACAAATCAGTCAGCAAATTAAAGGCACTTTGTAAGGCACTTAAAATGTTTTAAAAACACTATCTTAAAAATAAGAGTTTAGTGTTTCATCATACTTTAATGCTTCAAAGGTCTCTCTTTCAAGAAGGGTTTTAGGGAGACTTTGGCATTCAGTCCTGGAGGTCTGTCTGCCTGAAGTTTAATTTTCCAATTTTGCTCTGCTACTTCAGTTTTGTTTTTAAAGTCTCCTCCCCTTGTACCTTCAGCTAACACTTCTAACACAAAGAAACTAAAGCTATGATTCATTCCTTCTTTTAAAACATGTTGTGCCAAGGAACTAGTTTCTTTTCTGTTCCGTACATCCCTGTAGTGCTCAAGCATTCTCTTTCAGCATACGATTGGTTTTACCACTGTAGTATGAATAACACATTTTACAGAAACAAGTAAACCACATTTTATGTCCTGCAATCAACGTAAAAATTAAAGTCAATGTTAAAGTGCAATATAGGGTGTTGATAAGATTCACCAGTATATATATATATATATATATATATATATACACACACACACACACACACACACACACACACACACACACACACACACACACACACACACACACACACACACATGCACTACAATTTCTGCATTTATGGGTACCAATTCTTTCTGAAGGGATTCCTTGGTTCTTATTTAGATTATAGCAAAGATGCCTTTTAAGGGATGTGTTGTTCTTAAATGAAAAGCACACCCCGGGATTCATGAAGCTTGCGCCAGGTGCAGTCATAGCGTAGGCGGTATAATGCCAAATATGGCCGCCGAGCGATTCAGGTATGATCCAATTCCACGTGCACTACCAGTGTACGCCAGATCTCCGCAGCTCTCAGCTCAGGTATACTAATCACTCCATGTGCAGTACTGCAGCATGCAAATGAAGGTACATATCAATTAATGAAGTTGAGTAGGCCATTTTGCCAACCAGAACATCGGAGCCATGAAAGCAGATCAGACTCATGTATTACAAAGTTGACATATGCCAATGGCTAAATATACAGCCAATGGCAGAAGAAATGATGCACAACACATAAAAAATAACATTTAACGTCAAGGCCACAGTAACGCAAAGTACAACTGCAGGGCATGTGTGCGCAAACGGGAACACAAGGAAAATATATGCAAATGTCATAAAATAGCAGTGTAACACAAATCAGGATTTCACCATAATATTCAATGGTATGCATGCTACACCACAACCAAGCTGCAAGGGTTGCTAAGGTCCTGTGACAGTGTTCGGAGCGGTAACTATGAATTAGTAGTCAATGCCATGCAAATGAGGCAAGTAATAGTGAATCGCAAACATCCCGCCGGCCTAAGGATGTACCATACGGTGCAGTGCTACAACACAGAGGAGTGGTCTGAAGGAATACATGACATCAGCAGTGGGGTGTGCCACCGCAGCTGTAAACAAATTGGAGCAATGCAAATCCAGGCTACCCGTTGCTAAGCGAAGCCGCATGACAGGGGTGTGGATGTAGGTATAGCTTTGCTTAGCTGAGAGTGCACATGGTGCCCGAAAGCGCATGTGTACGTGGATGAAAACGTGCCCGAAACCCAGTAAGTGGATGCACGCTTCGTGCACCACAGCTCAAAAAGGAAGTTTAGGGGAAGACAATAAGGAAATTTTGCAGTGGGGTAATTGGAGTACAACTGAGCAATTAACACCTATTAACTCACAGTGGGCCATTGACAGCAGCTAACAAGGCTGCTAGCAGCAAACTGCAGAACAGGATAGGGGAGGTGTCAGATTGCAAAGAAAAGATAACTGTAACCGCAGACCAAAGCAAACCTGCAGTAGAGCATCTATAGAACACATTTTGCAAGACAATCCTAGTTCGGGAAAGTACAAAACAAGAAAGCAGGCTGCTGGATGCATGCCAGACAATGGGAGGGGAATTGTTAAAGAAAAGTTAAGGCAAGGGCAAGAGGTAATCCACAGCAGCTAAATGTAATTGAACACTAAAGGCACCACAATAGCAGTACCTGTGGTAAAACACATAAGATACCATGCAGCTCCGAATGTACATACACACCATATGACATCATCAGTGTTCAAAGCACAATAGTATAAAGTGTGAAGGCACCTCATACACACTTGTGTATTCCCAAACACTGCACCATCGGTGTAAACAGATGGGGAACTTTTACAATGTACTTGTTGGGAGCTGCCATAGCTGTGATTCATCACCATGTGTTGGAGACTGAAGGTGTTGTGGAGGATGATGCTGACAACCACCTCAGGCCCCGGAGGAGGAGAAGAGTGTTCAGACCAAGGGTAACCTACCAGGGGCTACATGATCTGGAGATAGTAGAGCGTTACAGGGTGGACAGGGACATCATACAGCAAATAGTCGAGCTGTGCCGGCCACGGCTGAGATCCAGAAACAACAGAGGGGAACCCATCCCAGTGGACATGAAAGTATGTGTAAGCTTGAGAATACTAGCCACAGGTACCTTTCAAAGGCCAACTGGAGATATCATGGGGATCTCACAGGCATCAGCATCCAGAGTACTCCACCAGTTTCTGGATGCCATGTTACCGCATGCCAGTGAGCATATATACTTCCCCCAAACTCAGGAGGAGTTGGCTAGCAATATGCGTCTCTTCCACCATGTGGCAGACTACCCAGAGGTACTGGGTGCAATAGACTGCACGCACATACATATCAAGTCACCACCCGGTGAGCATGGTAGGCACTACGTAAACCACAAGGGATACCACTCCATCAACTGCCAGGTCATGTGCAATGCCCAGGGCATTATCACGGATATGTGTGCTGCCAGCCCTGGAAGCTACCATGACTCCCACATCTGGCATGCCTCACAGCTGTATCAGGTATTTGTCAGGGGAGACATCCCATATGGCCACCTTGTGGGGGATGCTGGCTATGCACTGGAGCCGTGGATGATGACTCCCATCAGAAATGCACACACACCCATGCAAGAACGCCATAATGAGGCACACGCACAAACCAGAATCATCATAGAGCATGTGTTTGGGATGCTGAAATCACGGTTCTGTTGCTTGGACATATCTGGTGGACCCTTGCAGTATTCTCGAGGCATATGTGCCCACATCTTTATAGTATGTGCCATGCTACATAATATGATCCTGTGGAAACAGCTGCAGCAGGGACATAATGGTGAAGGCCCTCACAGCTCACCGTAATTGCCAAGGCCATCACAGGCACAGAGCATTCAGACCACGAACACCCTGTGCCATCCCCAGTAGGCAGACGGAGGCATGCTCAATATACCCGTGCCTTGGCAAAGAGGGAACGTATAGCACATACACTGACAGTATAGGCCCCTATGGACTGACACGCTTCTCCACCTGCACACACAGTAAAATGGATGGCACACACACAATACCACCTGTAAATTGTAATGTATAGGTGGCCTACTGTGTGAATCCTATATAGGCAGCCCTCAACTATTGCACACACAACAGCTATTGGAACAAGGAAAATCAACACCTGAACAGTAAACAGAGCTAACAGCATATGTTGATACTGTATGTATAGGTTCCTAGGTACATCGGTAGGTACATGCCCGATTGTCAGAGGCCATTCATCAGCCTAGGCAAAATGTGTCTGCTATCGCCACCCCATTGATTAACTAACTGTCCCTCTGTGGAGTAGAGCCAATTGCGGGATCCATGTGTGTAACCACTGTACCCCACCTACTCTGCATGGATTCCCCGGTGTGTTAATGAGGGCCTCCATATAATGTAATCAGGGATGTAGTGCCAAAGCATGGGGAGTACCCATGACAGGTATCTGCCAACCCAGCATCCCCCAGTTATGGTTGTGCCAAGGTGTAGCACATTACAGTGTGTGGCTCACTGTGACATAGATTCCCAATGTTGGAGCACATCCATTAAACATCACTTGGACATACCATTAATAGGTATCATCCATATGTAAACTAACAGAGTTACACATTTGATTGCAGTATGGAGGAACAGCCGTAGTACAGTCCACATACAAAATACCATGACACTTGTACAAATCCCAGATGACCAAGTGGTAAAGTCACTGACTGTGTTGAGCATGTTCCCGGTTCCACGCCCTGCAAGGTCCGTTACTTAATCGCAATGGCACGAATAATGTATGTTGGATGCAGGTCATTAGAGCACGTTTAAGCACATGTTAGTGGGTTTATGTGGCGGCAAGTGATGGTAAGCATTATTTAAACATGACTACACGCATATGCGCAAAACAGGTCTAAGCTTTGCTGAATTCCGCGCAGATCACATTCAAAGATGTCCAGAACAGGTGAAACCAGCATTATTCTCCCTTGTACTAATAGTGCCTGCTCTGAGAGGTAAAATGGCCACTGCCAGGAGTAGAACATGCAACCATGTACACAAGCACCTAAGCTACCCGAGATGTACCAATGGCAGGTGTGTATAGTGACAGGTTAAAACACAAAAGGGCGGACTTCAGGAAACAGTATACACCGCCATGTACCCAACGAAAGGTGTGTTCACTCTCTCTCTCTTTCGCTCTCTCTCTCTCTCTCTATCTTCCTGTCTATATATATATATATATATATATATATATATATATATATATATATTTATATATAATAGGGATAGAAAGGGTGATAGAGAGATTATGTTGATATATACGGATAGACATATATCTGCAAATATATAGACAGGTTAACGACATGTACACAACCATGGAGGTACAAATAAATAGGATACTGCCAACTACTGAGTGCTTTACATACCGACACGTGTAATCATGAGGCTTAAAGACTGAAAGACCACAGTACCAGAACACTATAACTGTGAGTAATATTATCACGATGTTAAGGGACATTTAGTTTTTGCGGCCGTCCAGGTAGGTACTGTGTTTAAGTGTGTATCCGATTGCTATGGTGTGTGTAAGTGCATGTTGAGAGTGTGGTGTGTGCTTCAGTGGGACTGCAATGTGTGTGTGTGCGTGTGTTTGCATCATGTGTCTGTGCTAACTCGGAGGTAGATTATTAGAGTAGTTGTGGTCATAGCAGGCCTTAGGCATACGGTTACCACCTGTCCCACTTTGAGAGGGACAGTCCCACTTTGGGCAGTTGTGTCCTGACAAAAAATATTAAAAAGGGCAAATGTACCGAGATTGTAGGACATAATTATGTCCCATATATTATGTAATAGTTGCATTAAATAGTTATTCTTGTATCTAAAATATGTAAATGTTACAAGAAACATAATAAGCAACTAAAGTGCTACAAGAATAAGGTTTTATTTAGGACAAAAGTAAGTTCTATCCTTTGTACTGACAGTGGGTATGTGTTGGCCTCTAAACCCCGATGTGTGTCCTGCAAATGTCCCACTATGGCCATTTGAAAAGGTGGCAACCCAAGCCAAAGAGTTTCAGTCACAAACACAACTGCAATGAGTGCAAATATCTGTGACAGAAATACACGAGACAGCTTTCATGTAGCAACATTTCATTACATATAAATGTATTTCAGAGGGATTGAAGGATCAACATCACCTGCATGCTATATAGGAACCAATTAACAATGGCTTAATGAATAAGCCTGCAATAACCATAGTATTAGTCTACTAAATGACAGGTCTTCAATTAGGGAAGGAGCCCCCACACACATATGGAATATGTATAAATGCAGTCCCCACAAACCTTTATCTGCTATGTATACCCACCTACATCTCCCCCACACCCAAAACAATTGCAATACAGACTGTAATAACATCACAAACATCTACTCACTCAATGACATCTGCAGAAGTGTTAACATACCTTGTGAGAGACACACTTGTAATGGCGCCATGTGAAATCGTTGCTGTTGTACAATGGAACAGACGCCGATGTTACAGGTTTTGTTCGCAATAGTCTCACATCAGATGGTTGAGATAACAGCTACACTCACATGTAGAACTACATACTCTAGCCATCACACACAATCCACGGGGGACATGAATTCAAAATATCTGTGTCTCTCCATATAGCAGTTGCAATTCATCACAATAAAACACATCCAGACCATCTCCCTCGAAGGTAGGGCAAAAGGACAACGCCCAAGTGGAGTATTCAATTATACCCTACTGTTGCCATGTAATTGGCCAATGGAGTAGTTGCACAGTTGATGTGCATGTAATAATTTACTCGGGAACACCAATTGGTGGTAGGATACCACATGTTACAGGTATCTACGTATAAAATGATGGCTTGCCATACATTCAAACCGTATGCTCATACCATAGAACTGTTTACACATGAAAGGAGTAACACAGATAGTATCGTAAACTCGAACCACTAAGATGGTAGAACACTCAGTATGGTAGTGTATGTAGTGCCTGTTTTGTATTAATGAAAGTGTACAGAATGCATACAGTGGGAAAAGGTATTATGTAGTGATGTCTTGTTGAGTATAGTAACGCTTGTAGAAATTGTGTGTACTGCTGTGGGCCACAAGGTAAACACCTCATACACCACAAGGGATGCTACATAAGGGCTTTAAACAAAACAATTCCACTCCAGCCACTGTCGATGGTAGGGTTTGTCCAACAAGTACGTGCCATAACAGGGGATAGTATATGTTGATATACTGCAACAGTAGGCATATGTATGGGCGTATAACGAGAATAACATGCCTAAGGTCGTCCTGCTGTGCAATTATGCTTTGCATTATGGGATATGGTTTCAAAAATGTGAAATGTACAGTATTGCAGGTAGATATGTCAAATATTTTACATAGTATTACTGTTATATTATGAAAATATAAGGTATGTCTATTGGAATGTACAATACACAATAACAGGATACATATGGTTTGTAGTCACCAGACAGTGTAACAGCATGATAGCTAATTGAAATGGAAGAGCTACTCAATTATCCATGCTCAAAGGACATGTAATAGCTTCATAGGTTCATAGTTAGGTACTATGCTGTCTGGCCAAGTCTATTTGTAAACCCAAATACAGTGTTTTCACTGGCGGCACCAACCTAAGTTAGTGTCCTGTGCCTGTGAACAGCAGAGCCATTTGTTTCCTGCACCTGTGTACAGTACAGCCACTGCAGTGATCCCTGGCATACATGTCTGTTCCCAATCCACCCATCGAGGTATCTCATGAAGAGTGCTAGTGAGGTCCCTGCCTGATGTACATAGGAATCATGTTCCAAAGCATGGTGAGTGACCGGTTCAGAAATGTATCCCTCCAGCACGTGCTACTCATCATTGCATTTGGGTACATATCCCAGAGCATGTTGCTCTCAGTGGCTTTTGCTTATGTTGCTTATGTGGGGCATATCCATCACTATTGTTGTGGACGTGGGCCTTGTATGATCAGCAGAGGTCACCTCTGATTATACAGTATGCAAATGAGTACAGTTGGGGTTTCTGTAGTTGTGCTGCATACGTCATCCTTTGAAGGTGAATAATCCTGTTGGTGTGTTAATGTTGTGGTATTTAAAGCCATTGCTGTTCCGTAAGGTACACCCCAAATGGGGTGTTGTACCCTTGAACGTGTTTCATAAATTAGGAGTATAGAGGTACAATGGCAGCCTTTGTTCTGGCTACAAACCCATTACAGATTAGGGTGGCCATGTAGAAGGATATCCACGCCACCTTGGCAATATGGTTATCAATGCAGTGGGTGCTATCTACGTGTGTACTAAGATCCCTTATAATGTCTTATGTATGTAGGGGACTACCACCTATGTGATAGTCAGTGGGTGATTGTTGTAATCCAAAGGGGATGTCTATGAACCTTGTGGCATGCCACTTGAGGCCATGTTACCGACACCAGGTATCCATCACAGTGACACCCTTATGGAGGGTGTCTATATTAGCTGGTGAATCAATCTTGGCCCCTAGTTTGCAGTCATCTGGAAACCTATTCAGGAAAAGTCCTTCTGTGCTAAACTGTACATCAGGGAAGCATATATCGAACATGAGGGGCCCTATGACCAAGGACTGGGGTATGCCAATTGTAACTGATGTACAGTAGGAACTACGGTATGCTACCCTCACTGCATGTGTCTTGTCCGTGAGCCACTATGCATAACATCTCGAGATGTATGGGTCACTGTGTAGGTGGATGTGTATATTGACAATACCAGAATGGTGAAGGTGTTGAAAGCCAATGAGAGGACAAGGTAGACTGTGTGGACCTCCTTACCATCATCTACTACCTTGGTAACTGTCTCAAAGGACTCCACCAAGTGTAGGAGCCATGGTCTGGTCCTAACAAATCCAACCTGGGTGGTATCAAAGGTTTGGAGGCCACCAATGTCTCTGTGAATGACTTCCACGATGATGTTCTCCATAGCCTTGCAGAACAGTCTAGTCAGGCGTATAGGACAATAGTTCCTCTAGTCCATTGTGGCGCCACCTTTGTGGAGTGTGATAACTGTTGCTGTGCACCATTCAGGGTCCACAATGCCTAATACAAGGCTATTAGTGAATTTGGTGCCCATGTGGGGAGCCATGTCATTCTGAGGTTTGTGTAAATCACAGTCTGGGATGTTGCACGGTCACATGGAGTTTGTGTTCCAGGCTTTAGAGAGAGCAGGTTTGAACTGCGTAGTTGTGACCGCAGGGACTCTGCATTGTTCCTGTATAGATTTGGGCCCTTTAGGGTGTGAGAGGGGTGTAAAGTTAGCACTGAACCTATCTGCCAGGATGTTGCCAATATCAGTCGGTTCTGTAATGTTCCTGCCTAACCATTGTATGTCAGAGCAGATGTGGGTATTGCCATTGAGAGTAGTGACATACCTCCATAACGCATAGTGGTAATCCTTGGAATGTGTCGCAGTAATATTTACATAGCTAGCTTTGGAAGATGTAATAAGGGATCCCAGATTCCTACTGAGGCTGACCAGGGAGCTACCCCACCCATGGGAGTGTACCCTACTTTGCAACAGTCTCCTCCTTCTGTCATACATTATGTCCATGGCAGTGGACCCCCAGAGTGGCGTCCATTATCTGGTGGGTACCGTCATGGCTCTGTTTGGGATAGCATGATCCATGCAGTCGTGTAAGTGCTAATGAAGTGCAGTTGTGAATGTTTCAGCATTTGTAACTATATTGTCCATCTGCACGGGTGTCATGACGTTTACTACTGCTGTCATACAAAGCCTGAAGTTGGCTTTGTATAAATATTGTACTGTGTTTTCCGTGAAGGGTGTGGTGCCGGGAAGTGGATAACAAGGGTGATTAGCATACGTTCGGAACTGACCAACGAGGGGATAACACCAGGTGTGGAACACCAGTCACACATGTTGGTAATGTCCAGGTCTAGGATATTGCTGGCCTTGGTGGTGGTGTGTATAGGTTGATCCAGCCGATTGGAGGTTATGAATCCCCAAAAGTGTTGGCCTAATGTGTCAGTACATGAGTAGGTATCACAGTTAAGTGTGGGGTGGTGTCAGTCTCACATCAGTAGTTCCTGTTTGAACCCTACTTTCCAGTACACCAAGAAATGAGGGCTGTTAACCGTGGAGTATGGTGTGGAATGCGTAGCAAGCTACAATTTGTATAGCAGCTCTGGCCACAGTTAGGTGCACTTGGATTACCTCTGATGCATTGTGCTAAGCAACCAGCATGGAGGTGTGTACATCCTTGTGAAATATGGACACACATCCGCCGTGGGTGTTCTGGTCATGGTTACATGACTGAAAGGTGTGGTCTGTGTAATATCCTGTCAGTGCTGAGGTGTTCTCCAGAGCCTAGAAGCAGGTCATAGTCACTGCAGAGATATCGAAGTGGTCCATTATAAGGAGTGCCTCGGCTGAGTGCATTTGAGATGAAGATGTCAAGCATTGAGTAACATTACCCTCAGGTTTTGCTTGCCTATACCTGTTCTGGTGGTGAATATGTTATTTGAAATGTGTCTAAAACAGGCAGTATAGGAGCAGCAAGAGCCTTATATGTTATCCATAATCCCAGGGCTGACAGGTGCAGATCATCTGTGCCAAAGCATTGTGGTTTGTCGACATGTCATTCAAAGCAGACAGATACTGGATACCCTTGGAATGACACCAGAAGCATAGGCAACTGTTGAAGTGAATAATTCTGTCGTTGTACTGTGTTATCAGTCTGGACTAATGCAGAATGCTTCTCAGGGCTTGGGCGATATCTGCCTGGGCTACAAGATCGGAGGGCTATTGCATGTCCCTGTACATGTAGTCCAGAAAGTTACATCTCAGGGCATTCACACTAACGTGGAGAATGACAGTCATATTGTACCTGTTGAGGAGTGACCTGAATGCATAGATTACATTGTGGATCCTGTTACCTGACAGCCGGATGAAAGTGACTATCACCTTGTGTAGCCTGCTGAGTGGGAAATCAGTGTGACCGCCTACAGAGTCACCTATGACTAGTGAGTTGGGTATGTTATAACACCCTATTGGCTGTAGTTGATGGGGACACATGAGTCTGTGGGCTATAAGTAATTTGTGTTGTGTTTGGTGATGGGGCTGCCTCTGTTGCCTACACAGAGTAGTATGGAGAGGCTCTGCAAATGTTGTAGTCTTACTATGTGTGGCCTGTGGTGGTGGAGATCTAGTGAGACTATGTGATGAGTGGAGTGTGCTGCAAATCTTTAACATCCCCATATGATTGTCAGGTTAAGTCTGGGTTGGAGACAGCATTACCTCCAGCATGGCTACATATGTGCATCTCCCACAGGCTGTAGTGTCGTATGTCAGGAGGCGAGCATTGACTGTGTACATGAGACAATTGCTATATTGCCTCATGTTGCCCGTAGTCATCATATAGACAGGCAATAACACTGGTAATTGACACTTGGACATGCCTGTATATTCAACCATTTCTCACAAGACATGTGAGGTAAGTGTGTACAACAGCTGTTGTACTGTAAGCATGCTGGAAATGTAAGGACAAACAGTGTTTACCTGTAGAAAATGAGTAGGATTTAATGCTATAGTAATTAGTAGCTCATGAAGTGCTTACATGTTCTGAACAAGTGCTGAGCATGAATAAGCAATACAGATAGGGTGTTGGATAACATAAACTCACTGCCCCCACCAACAGGTACACAATCACATATCCATGAACACTACAGAGCCCCTGTAACCATAACTATGATGGTACAAGGTACACTCAGTCTGCATGTGACCTGTTCAAATCCCTGGTCGTATAATACACATATGGCAAAACAGTTTGCTCTAAACATACACTTCCATGTAAAACATAGGTTCATGTCAGTCTATGAAAACACTGAATGGATCACACCAACAGTTATCACAACCCACAAAGTGGAGACGCCACTCATAATGGGAGGCACTGCACTATTACCCTGCTGAGTATGGTCTGAAAGTCTATGAACCTTAATCAACATAGATGTTGTTAGCAATACAGATGTAGATGACAGTACGGATGAATTCACACTGCATAGCATACCTGTGACAGGTCATAGGACATCATCACCCATACTGTGTTCCACCTACACTCAGTATACTACATGTACCTTCTTATGTCACAGGAGTGTTCTACCAGTGGCCTATTCAGAGAAGCAACACTACAAAAGGTGTCTGAGTGACATGTGCATATCACACCAGTGGCAGCTACAGTAAAACAGGGTTAATGTTTTGTACTCCCCCGTCATTGTAGCCCATACCACAAAGAAAAATGGGAGGCATCTGCATATGTGAGTATGTGAATGGCCATGACCTATGAGCAATAGCTGACTCAGTGTTGTGGACAACATACAGAATGGGCTTTTTTGGGTGAGGTGCGTGACATATGTGCACAATCTGAAAGCTGCTTATTGCAATGTCACCGCTATGTTAATAACCCTGTACCCATTAACTACCACCTAGGCAGCGGTCAACATTATGGACGCTGTGTGTAAGGGATGGTGCTGTGCAGTTTACCTCCCTGAGCTAGTGACATCACCAGGCCTATTAGGTAGTCATAAGAGGCAACCATGGCATGACAGGGTGCCATCCATGAACATGGAGATCATTGGACAGCCATACTAAGCACTCAAGTGACCAATATCGGATCACATATCACCTTTAAGAGGTATTGGCCATGCTTGAATGGGCGACACCAACCTTCACAATCCTCATCTCCACTATGCAGCATGCTGGCTACCTTGCATAAAGACATGTGCAACACTGTGATGTTGGACATGCTACACATACATATCCTGATCTGAAAGACATACATCATGGACAGCCACCTTCCTAGTACAAGGGTCACCACATGCTGGACAGATCCCTGTGCCATACATGTTACATACTCCTGCCATACCATGCAACCCTGTCCAGCAAAGCTGCACATGTTATCTCTGTCATACATGGTGCGATGACCGCATGGTAGATGTATCATTAACTGTCTGGATCAGTAATGTGGCACTGATTCACCTGTCGGCGGGAACATAGCTGTCGGATACAGCTAGAAGACCTTACATCCTATACTCATACATGGCACAGAGCAAACACACTACTACATGATCTTGGCCGTACATGCTATAGTTGATAACCATCCCTGCAAATACCATCCGGCTAGCCATTGTCCCATGTGTATCACATGTGCAACACAGGCGATACGTGGCTGGATGTTGAACTGCTGTACAGTGCCGTGTAGATGTATATGGCAAAACACATGCATGTAAAGGTTTTCATGCGCATGTCTGCATTGTCACTGCCCATGTCCGTTAAGGCAGTGTATGTGACGATATGTGACATATACACATCATCAAGGTCAACAGCATTAATGTGCACACATCCAGGTATGTGCTGATAGGTAAGAACACCAGTACAGGCAAACAGACATGTCTACATCAAGACAGCATTCACATGGAGTATGAGCAATGTAATGAGGTGACACACATATATGGTGATAATATCCAATCCCCATCGGGTGTTACATGTGTGTGAAACAAACATGTCAGTCATGTCAATGTCATGGTGATTTGCAAAGACAACTGTTCATATGTACTAAATGTAATACACATGTATGTGCAGCTGTATCTCTGTGCATCTCTGAGATGCTGTGACCTGTCTCCATCATTATGTTTTCCATATAGCCGCTTGGAGGATGATGCCCTCATACCATACCTCCAGGATAACTATGAGGTACTGTTCAGCCATGTGCCACAGCATGCCCAGCAGCATGATGACCTGTGGCAGGAACTTTGCAGGAGGGTTAATGATGTGGGTGGCCATAACCGCATCTACCAGCAGGTGCGCAGACACTGCATGGACCTGATCCAACATGCAAAACAGCGTGCCAATGCAATTGCCAGGGAACAAGGTAGAACAGGTGGTGGGCCACCAACCCAGCCACCACTCACACCTACCGAGGAGCTACTGGCCAGCCTGGGGACCCCATCAGAACTGCATCCACAAATTCTAGCTGCCATCATGGAGGTGGGTGTCTCCCAACCACCAAGCCTGGAGTTGCCTGGTAAGTCACTACTGCACATATAAATATTATATCCCATTTAGTCGCATGTGTCACTGTACAATATGTAATGTAATATCATATGCAAGTTATGTTTACACACATGCCGCATACTATAGTATGCTACCCTGTGTATGCACACATGTGCATACTCCATAGTATATGCTATTGTGCTGGTGAATGTGTTAACATGCACAGTGTACCCTGTAGCTGTCATACAGTCATGGATAATGATCAAACTGCTGTGTCACCCCTATACAGGTACCTCTGGTGTGCCGCAGAGACAGCAGGTCGTTGCAGGTGAGACAGTTATCAGTATCAGGCATGTGAATGCACAGATCTATTCACCATGTAGCCAGTTAACACATGTACTCATAATGTATGGTCCAGTCACGATATACAGGTCGCATCTTTCATCAATCACACTGGCTACCCATGTGCAATATATACAAACCAAATGAAACACCAACATGAAACCACAGTAACTGTCATTGCTAGATGTGTGGACAGCTGTGCATACAACGGTGGAGGCGTTGTTCAATGTAGGAATATGTACTGTACATCAGAACAACACATGTGGGGTACGCAAACAGTACTACACAGTGAGCTTGGATATGGGCAGCCCATATGATTCACCATTGTGGAATGTGCCCCTGCAATGAGTGCAGACATTGTGATGTTCCATCTGACATGTCCCAGACATGTAGTGGTCCAGCTGCAACATTGTCTCACTATCCCATAAAACATACCCCACATACCAAACATATAGCCCTTTGTCTGCATAACCCTGTGGACACTGGAGTATCTGGCATCTATGGGTGTATGTCATATGGGACAACACAGACATGTGAGATAGATGACCATCACACACATTTGGCCAACACATGTTCACACATGGCCATGGAGGATGGCCAGAGACATGTAGTAACACAAAGTAGATGTGATGTGTATGTGTGTGTACACCCTGTTGCACATTGTCTACACATGGTCCAACTATAGCCTTTGTTGAATGGTTATATAGTGGATGTGGAACACTGAACATCCTAACAGCCTGTGCACAGCTTGTGGAGGTGTCAATTAATTCGACCACATAAGATGTGTTGAACATCATGACTGTGTCACAGCATGAAAGTAGTCACCTGTACAGCTTCCACATACATACACAGACACCACATCAGGCCAGAGATACCGTACATTTCCCTTGCTGCTGTTGGACATCACTGTCAGCCGTGCACCTCATGTGTGTGGTACATAAATGTCATGTGGGACATGGTGTATTGAACAGTCTGCCATGTGTGGACATGGTTGCCAGGCAGCTAAAAAATGTTAGCAGTTGTGCAGGGGTGTCATCCGTATGTCTTCCGGTGACCTGTCACACATGACACAGCATGATTTAGTGTGCATACACCTCAGCGATATGGGTCACAATCCACACTATTTATGTATTGTGTATGCATGCAGTCATGGCTATGCACGGTATGTGTATTCCACACTGTATAGCAATAGAGACACCTCACGATTCCATGCAATGGCAATGTGTCTGTACTTCACACTGTATAGAATATAGTAACTCTTACTACCCTTCAATGGTCATGCACATCTGCTAAAAGTGAATTCTATCTGAAGAGCATACAGACAACACTGCAATGTGACACCATTACACCGCTGTACATGTGTCAGGACACCATTGTGTCAAACATGTATGCATGTCACTGCACACATCATCAGATTACATGTCATACTACATGTTAATGTCAAGGACATATGCCTCACATCAGCCATGTGTACTGTTAACCTGTGCTGGTCCACATGGTGTATCACAGGGATGCATGCTTACTACCATGATTGTGTGAAATGCATGGCTTCTGTTATGACACATGCTTGCTGTTGTGTGCAACCCAGGGATGTATGCTAACTAACACTATTAATGTCTGAGCTGCATGCTGTCTGCTGTATCACATGCATACTGCATGCCTTCTGTCATATCACATGCATGGTTGTCTGTGTGTGTCTGTGTGTGTTTCTGTGTGTCTGTGTGTGTGTCTGTGTGTGTGTCTATCTCTATTGTAATGTAGTGCATTGCCCTCCTGAGGTCCATCTGATATTATTGTCCCCAAAGACTCTAGAAGTGATGAACATATGCTTGAGGTACAGGCAGGGTTGTCAGGGGCTGAATCTGTGCCATTGGTTGCCATCCCACCTATATCCCCCTCTTCCCCGCACACAGTTCTCATGCCAACACATACCCCATCACCAGTGGCCATAGAGGAAGAACAGTTACCATGTGTTAGCTTGGAACAGGAATGTGTGGTGGCTATGCAAGGTGTGTCTTCACACCATGGTGTCAGTGAAATGACTGCAGATGTGCCACAAAGGCATGTGGCCAGTGCTGCTCGTAGGAGGACCTCTGGCCGACATGCACCTGCACGACAGACCGCAGCAGCTGGTGTCACCAGACACATGTTTCAGACTGTAATGGCAGCACAGGCACGTGCTGAATGGCAGAACAGAAGGGTCGAGGCTTCAGAGGGCTGCTATCCATTCTTTAAATGAAAACTTCCAGGCATTGGCAAATGCTCAACAACAGATTGCTGACGTTTTGGACTGGTGATTGGGTGACATGGTTGGAATCCTTGACCATGGCATGGCAATCTGTGAGCGTGATTTGTCTGCGCTGGAACATCGGGTAGGAGTGAGGCATAGGCCACGTGGACGTAGGCCAGCTACACCACCTGGTACAGGTCTACGTGAACGAGCAAACTCACATGACCGCTCCCATAGTGCCAGTAGCAGCAGCAGTGCAGCTGGTGCTGCGATGTCCACACCAGGACACAGCAGGCCACGTGGACATGGCCCTGGACGATCCCAGTGGGGACACGGTTCCAGTGGACATGTGTCATTGGACAGTACCCAATCTGTACCTCTTTCTGGTAGTGCCCATGCAACCCCTGGCAGGCACAGGTCACATGGCCATGTCCGGACACAGTGAGCTGTAAATTCTGGTCTGTACAATCTGGAGCGGTCAATAATACCCCTGTGTAGGCCGGATACATGGCAGAACTGTGTGCACACATACACGCACACACCAGAAACATCTGTAGGGCACCGCAACACCCACATGCATAACAACCACACATGTCCAATTAGATCACAGGCCCTAACCCACACATATGATGTCATCCACTGGTGCAGCCTAGGTCCCTGGCAAACATCATCACCCTGTGCATATGATGATGCCTGTGCCACATCCCTGTCATCCACACCATCGGTGCAGGGACATGCTTATATGGTCTGATGCACAGGGTGAACAGAATAGTGAGATAAGTGTATATTACAATTGTTGTGTACTGTTGACACGCAGCAGACATACCATGTAGTACAGGTTTAGAATGCATTCTTTTACATTCACAGTATGTGTCTTGGTAACAACAGTAACAGCATGTTGGTAATGATGCCCTGCGTCCCTCCTTAAGGTCTGATTGCATGTGCCATTACGTAACAGTGTTTGCAGTTAGAATGCATTGTTTTATGTTCACAGTATGTGTCTTGGTAGCAACAGTAACAGCGTGTTGGTAATGATGCCCTGCTTCCCTCCTTAAGGTGTAATTACATGTGCCATTAAGTACCAGTGTTTGCAGTTTCACATGTGTAAATGTGGAGTACTCACGGGCATGGATGGCAATACCAGCATGCTATACATAGCCTCAACCTCACTGTTAGAAAGGCTGACATTCCAAAGATCTCTACACATCTACTGATCCAGGATCATGTGAGCTGTGTACTAGGCTACAGTGGCTAGAGACATGACATCCATACCGGGTGACATCACAGGTACAGCTACATGGTGCGGGGCGTTTACACAGCGGTCTAGCTGATATCAATGGTAGGGGCCAGTTGATAGCATGAGGCCTCACTGTGTAGCAGTAATACACTTTCTCATTACAGGGTGAGAACACACATAGACATACACAGACACACACAGTAACACGACCACAGTCACGGGGTCAATGACACTATAACACACACTTGATAGTGTTGAGGTGAGGACCCCTGACTATGTAGTAATCACCATTACAGTACTGTGCACCCACATGATGCGACACAGAAAATGAACATGTACAGGTAGTCAGTAATGCCTGAGACTGACGGCATCAACAGGGTAGTAGATTGCATCACCTTGAGGGATTGGGGTCCCTATCTGTTCTCAATGGTAGCATACATCCTCACTCCATGCACCCAACAGCCATACATACATACACACACACACTGGAGTCCACAGATGTCATGCACATACAGATAGCTAACATGTGTGTGATACACACACCACCCCTGCCTAGGTCTTGCTTTCTACACTGCAGTATGTACAGATCTCTACAACAGTGTACAGGGGTGTGTAACAACTGGGATGTATTCCCCACCATACGTGACATATATGGTCACACAAGCAAACACATATGGCAGTATTGTGAATCAAACACCTGCTATCTTATTATACGTCTGACAGACATGCAGCAGTATTGCCCGCATTACAATGTGTACCGATGCTACCTTTGGCAATTGTGCTGCTATATGCACACGGGAGGACTTAAGTGTTACAGGTGTCAAGTGATTTACAGTCAGTGACACCCTGACCACTGTGTAGGTTGTATGTCTTCACCTTCAGTTGACAGAAACATAGCTTACTGTTTGCACATGTTATGGTAGGATGGCTTATGACACACCTGTGAGCTGTCTTCAGCAAACATCCATCTACAAAGGTGGCCCCCCACTTTATGTACACACATCCATCCATACGTGATGTACATCTTACTGTATGTCAGTATTTCACCATATACAGGTGTCAATGATGGGGCTGCATTGCAACTGCATGTTGTAGTAAGACACAGATGAACTGCAAACATCAGCTACTGCACATGCATGGTAGCTGAATGCACACCACTACATGTACATGTTTATAGGTCCTACATTCCTGTCATGTAGCCGTGTTTGTATGCATTGCAACTGGTGAACATGTGTGATGACATACATGACACATGGACTGTTGTATGATATGACAGTTGTCATGAGTAACCAGTACAGAGGGAATGTTAACTCAGTCAACATTGCTACCTTATGTACTGTTAGCATTCAACAGCCATGGACCTACCTTCCATGTAGATGCATGTAATCGCTGTAGCCACATGTCTGCACAAAGGACAGCAATAGCTATACTATGTACATATGTGTTGTGTGTGTGTGGGGCATGTACATATCCATGGCAGGTACATGTATGTCATATCCAAACATGAGTGTGCTGTCTGGTGTACAGCAACAGTTATCTGTTACAGCTGTATAAGACCCAGGGCCCCTGTTATGTGTACTGCTGACCTGGTTATGAATAGTGGTATCAGTGCATTGCATAACACATGATGGAACCCTGTCAGTACATGGGTAGTCTGCACAGTTGCTGTAGGGCTAGGTACAGTCCACTGGTCATGAGTAACATGGTGTTGTACTAATGTATGGATGTGTGTTGCTGGTCCAAGGACATGGTGATGTGTGAGGGCTACATACTACAGTGTGGCATTTACCACTGTGATCTGCACCTGACACATCTGTGATGGCTTTTGAGAGTGTACTGGTCAGTACATGTGAGTGGCCTTCATGTATGCGGGGACATTAACACCTGGAGCAGTCCGTAACGGTCTTATGGTCCACATGTCTGTATCTGAGGTATACAGTAGTAGTGCTATTGTGCACAACTGAGCCTTATGCCAGGTGTTCCTCATTGCACAGATGTCAATATTCCCCATTGTTAGATCTAGATTGGCAGCTATGATTACGAATGCTACACATCTAGCACTGTTTAGCATACACATACAATGCAGTTGTCCTGTAGGTGTGAGGGTGTTTACCTGGTCTCAGGTTCTTCGTCTATGTATGGTACTACATGTGCAAAGTACCCACTCCTGCCAGGACAACACCACGGGTGGTATTAGTGTGCCAGGTTTAGATTGGTACAGCTAAGGTGATGGACAGCAGCAGACGTTGTGTAGAAGACCGGTGTCAGACATATGTCATACAGCATTCATGCTAACAGTGATGACTATCGACACACTGTGCCCTTCCATGTTTAGAATCTGTGTGCATACAAGACAGCCCTTCGCTACTAAGTGTGTGAGCATGCCCAGTACGCCATTGTTTAGATGGACACATAGTGCATTCCAAACTAACGTGTGCTATTAAGTGTGTGAGCATGCCCAGTGACACCTTGTGTCGGTTATGTGCCTCTGTGTATGGGCATGACCATTGTAATCCTGTATAGCGATAGAGTTATCCAGGCAACAGATTGCCTTACCCCACTTCAGGATGGATTCCTACATTGAACGCACTGGTTCACAGGTATGTACATCATAACTGCCAGCATCCATGTCGATGTCTGCATTCCTAGAAGGTCATATTGACTGTCTTAAAAGGTGTACTGTCTGTGGCGTGTCTTGTATCTATGTAGTGTTGTAATAGTGCTCCATAGATGTTGTCCTGCTCACACCACTGCTGTGTGTTTGTCTCCATCTGCCTTGGGACAGTAATATACTTTTAGACTGCTCACACTCCTTGCAATTGCTATAGGCATTTGTTCCATTGTTGATGATGTCACCCACCTAGAAGTATGCCTCTGGGAGTGCTGTGACCCAGCAATCTCAGTAGCACATTCTGTAACTGCGTAATGCTGAAGTGTGATAAGGTAGTTAGGTCTATGTTTTAATCCCAGCCCTGACAAGTATGTGTGTCTGTGTGTTTCCAGCTGCCTGGGGACAGAGTAATGCTTTTAGACTGCTCACTCTCCATACAATCCCTATCAGCATCTTTGCCTTTGCTGATGATGTCACCCACCTAGAAGTATGCCTCTGGGAGTGCTGTGAGCCAGTAATCTTGGTAGCGCGTTCTGTAACTACATAATGCTGTAGTGTGATAGAATAAACAGGTAGGTGCTTGATTTCAAGGCATGACAGGTGTGTGTGTTTGGCCGTCATATCCTATGTGTTGGTATCTGTGGGTGGCTAGCTTCAGGATGTGTTGAGTGTGTTTTGTTGCTTTCCTATATAGTGTCCACAAATGTCATAATCCCCCAAGACACTGGGTTGTCAACACATACATTCGCCAATAGGTCTGGTGAGTAAATGTCAGCAGCCCTACTCTTCCCCTTAATAGAGTCTGACCTGTGTGACGCAATGAAACACACTTGCCTTGATAGTAACACCACTACATAATGCAGGTGGCACATGTGGTTTCCTTTTCATTCTTGTCTAATGCTTTGGTGTCATGTGGTCCGCTGTTGTGATATAAATGCAATATCTACGTATGTGTGTGTATATGTATATGTGTGTGTGTGTGTGTGTGTGTGTGTGTGTGTGTGTGTATGTATATGTGTGTATATATATATATATATATATATATATATATATATATATATATATGTATAGATATAGATAGATAGACATAGATATATACATATATGTATGTGGACATTAGCACTATTGAATGTTTGTGCTGGATGATCTGTACATGATCACCTCAGCTGTATGTATATCTGCCATGGCGTAGTGGAAAAGCACATTGTCTGTGGTGTGCAGGGTCCTGGGTTCTAGTCATGTAGAGACCAGTTATTTTGTTGCTGAGAAGACCAAGGGACATTGAATACGGTGATAGTAAGGCACCTTTAACCAGTTGTGTACGGATGTGAGTGACAGTAAGCAGTGGTTATTAATTTGGAGGGTCAGTATGGGTCATATAACTATGCATTAGAATACTATACTATGCAAATGAGGTTGACAATAGTGAATCCCGTTTATCCCCAGGGTGTGATGCAGATCCCAAGAGTGTATGTGTGTAGATAGCCGGGTGCAGGGCTCAAATATAGGTGAAAGCATGGGAGAGGGGTCAGGCATACTGTACGTACATTGGAGACCTGTGCCTTGGGATTGTTCCTGCCTTAGCATGCTGGTGGAATTGGGAGGGACAACAGCAGTAGTGGAGTAGTCAAGGTGAACAGACTGCACAAACAGGTGATAATCAGCACAATCAGCATATTACATGGCCAGCCCACCCCAGAACACTACGGTAAAGTGAGCAAGCACCATACACACATGTTTCTTCCACACTCTACACCACCGGTGTATACATGCAGGGACATTTCTCAACACAGTCCAACCAAATGAGAAGGGCTGCAGCAGGTAACATAGACAAACATGTGCAAGAGGCTGAGGGTGGTGAGGATGTGAATGCTGCCGAACAACCCTTAGTGAGATGACATAAGACTTTACAGACCCAGGGTAACTTACCAGGGGCTACATGAGCTGGAGATAGTGGGGCGCTATGTGGTGGACAGAGATCTCCTACAGCAGCTTGGTGAGCTGTGCCGGCCACACCTGACACATCGAACAGGCCGAGGGAAACCCATCTCAGTGGATACCAAGGTTATGTGTTGGCCTAGATATACTAGCCATGGGTACCTCCCAAAGCACAACTGGGGATATCAAGGGATCTCACAGGCATCTGCATCCAGAGTATTGCACCAGTTCACAGATGCCATGTCACCACATGCCAGTGAGCATGTACATGTCCTCAACACACGTGATTTGTTGACTAGCAATATGCGTCTCTTCCACCAAATGGCTGACTACCCTCAGGTACTGGGTGTTATAGCCTGCACGTACGTGCACATCAAAGCAACACCTGGTGAGCAGGATAGGGCCTACATTAACTGCAGGGGCATACCCTCCAACAGCTAGGCCATATGCAATGGCCAGGGCATTAAACTGAATGTGTGTGCTGTCTGTCCTGGAAGCTATGACAATTCCAGTATATGGCATCTGACGCAGCTGTACCACACCTTTGCCAATATGGACATCCCCTACAGTCTCCTAGTGGGGGATGCTGGGTAACCACTGGAGTCGTGGCTGATGATACCCATCAGCAATGCACACACACCTGAACAACTACACCATAATGAAGCAGACGCACAGGCAAGACATAAAATTGAGCATGTGTTTGGGATGCTCAGGTCACAGTTCTGGTGTCTAGACACATCCGGTGGAGCCTTGCAGTATTCACCAGCTACATGCACCCAAATTGTTATGGTATGTGCTATGCTACACAATCTGATGCTGCGGTAACAGTTGCAGGAGGAACAGCATGGGGCAGGGCCACACAGCCCCCCACCAATGCCAAGGCCTGTACAGGCACAGTGTGACTTGGAAAAGGAGAAACTACCTGAGCTGGGCCCAGTAGGTGAAATGGGCGTGCACAGTATGACCTGTCCTTGGCAAAGAGGCAACACATGGCATATGCACTGACACAGTAGGTACCCAGGGATGTCACCCTCTCTGACTCACACAGACAGTACAATGGATGCCAAACATGACACTACCTGTGCTCAGCCATGTATAGGAAGTGCACTGTGTGCATCCGACATAGGCAGCCCTCCAGCACCATCCTCAGGTCTGGAATACCCCCAAGGTAGGTCAATCGACCTACCAATTGGCAGTTGTGTTAGAATGTGTATTTACCTTTAGCTATGGTATGGATGTGGGCATACAAGGGAATTTGGTGGCCGACTGTTAAGGCAGCAGACAGTACATGTCCATAGTGGCACCATGACATCTGTAGCACATACAGGGGTCACAATAGTAGCCAGTAGTACACAGGGTGTCCTAATCCACTGCAGGTTATGGGCTGAACATCATGTGTGTCCATACAGGCCACACAAGTCTCATACAGCTGGACAGGTGTAGACCAATACAGACAAATGCTATACAATGGCCTCTGGATATGCCCAATGAATGACCCCAACCCCCACAGACACACATACAGACTACAGCAGGCCAGGCAGTTGGATGTAGGTTATGAAGGCTAGGACATCTGAGACCACTATGCTGGTAATTAAAGCTAGGATCTGACGTGCACTGGTATGCCTCCAACCAGCAATTTAGGTAGGTCCACACACTGAAATAGAGTACCGGGCATACCAGTACAGTATCAGAAAATGTGTACAACTGTCAGCTGTGCTCCCCTTCCAACGTACACATGTGAAAGTCATGTGCGCCACCCCGGTGCTGTGTAGGACTGTGGATACAGTTGGATGTCCGCTGTGCAGAAATGTAGCAACAGTCAATGCCACATGACTGTTAGCTACCCTGTAGACACAGCATGCCACCTGTCGGTGTACAACGCAGGAGTCGGCACCATAGTACTGACTATCTGGACATGTGACACATGCGATCCGGTTGACCATACTTGGCATGCTCAAACACATGAAGGTATGATGGTAATGTCAGTCGACAACATGTGTAACAGTCATACTGGGCATGCTCACACACTGAAACACAGGACGGCCAGGTCTGCAAACACCAGGGGTCTGGACATATCTGCCAGTACATTGCTATACTGTTGGATGACTGTGCTGTATGGTATGTGTGTGATACTGTCTATTGTCTGTACATATGCCATGGTGTATTGGTAATTCACATGAGCTGTGTGTTCAGGGTATTGCTACCAACATGTGCAAAGGATGGTTCTTTGTTTGTGGCCAGAACGACGCCTTTGGATACGGAGTGGGTAAGGCACATTCCAGCAGGTGGGAGCGGTTGTGCATGAGTTTGCATGGTATTAAGCACTGCTGACTTCTGGTTACAGCTCCTTATACTTGTTTAGACTCCACATTTCTTTAACAGTGCCATACTGGCATACTGGTAGACAAACATGCTTACACCTGCTCGCTCACTCACTTTCACGTACACCGACATTTGTGCTTACATTTGTCACTCACACTGGGTGGGAGCAATCCCTTGTGATGCCTATTACATCGGACTACATGATTACAGTATCGGGTATGTCTAACCATTAGGCGACGGCAGGCGTTCGACTGTACAGACTCAGCGGCCTGTCCAGTGACATAATCATATTATATGCGTGTTCCTCATACAATCTGCTCCCATCTGGCTGATACGTGGGAACTAATACTCTGCAATGCTGACATGTAAATGTTTTTTGGGAAATGCATCTCTCTGCCGGGTCATGCTACCGCATACCTATTGTAGGTTTTCCACCTTTTAGATTGGCCGACATGAGACTCTAGGAGTAACACCTTTCCCACTTTGCATGGGACAGTCCCTCATTAGGCATATGTGTCATGCGAGAATACTCTAGCCATAGCAACTGTCCTGATTAGAGGACATTATAATATTTTATGTGTCTGTAATAGTTGCATGCAACGGTTATTGTATACATGACACGTAGATATGTTATGTGAAGTAGCATAAGCAACTTGACTGCTGCTAGCCTAAGCTTTGATTTGTGCTAATATGTTTATTTCTGTACTATGCATGGCTGTAGGTATGTTCTGACCTGGTACATCTGACATTTCTACAGAGCAGGTCCCACTTTGGCCATTTGGAAAGGTGGCAGCCCTAGAGGACCTATATGTAGAGCTGCCACATTTGGCAAGGCATCACATACCCACAGCCAGTAGTAAATTGACTACTTCACCGGTTTGCATACGTTAAGGTTATTCTTGTAGCATTAAAGTTGCTAATACTGTTTCCTATAACATGTAGCTGTTTCTGATACAACAAAATCATTTTATGACACCACTACACACAATATATGACCTCCTTTCCCGAAATCACAGGCCATGTGCCATAACATTCATTTTGCAGGACACAATTGCCCAGAGTGGTGTGTCCCTCACAAAGGCGAACAGGTGGTAATCCAAAACTATTATGCTATCATCTACCTAAGGTGGTTAGCGGAATATGCACTTTCCGTCACTAGCAGACCTCACATACCAATGAGGGAGAATGAACACTGTATCAGGGACACTGCATAACACCCTGAGGGACACGTTTAGATTATTGGTTCTATAAAACTGACACATTGACAGTCACAGGGCATATGTATTCATTCACGTTTGTCAAGGTACATGCTGTTTATGACTCATACATGTCATCAGCCATTACCTGTATTCCGCCACCTGTCCACCTAATATTACTAGTTCTGGAAGTGTTTAGTTGGGCTGTGTTACATTCTGATTCATAAATATGGACGTCCATGCTAATCGAGTACACCGCACTGATATAGTCCTATGTGTTCCCCCAATGTTTTACGGACTATCCAGTAGATGTGCTCTTCAGGTTTGGGAGGTATAGGCGTCTGCTATGCCCACATAGGAATATTAATTACTTCCACTGGGCAGGCCTACTACATCTCTGCCAACCAGCACCTGCATACTTAGGCCCATTATTGCATACCCATGATTCACCTACCTGACACCCCTCTACAGCACTTATGACAAATACTTACTGTGAGTGCAGCTAGGGTATGAACACACCCCTACACATTGCCCACTCTCCCCGTCTTGGGACACATGTACATTTTGTCAACCCATGAGTTATTACACTTGCACAACCTACTGTTCCATGTACACCTACATTCTGCTCGCATCGATAACCAAGGGTTCACACGTAAAGTGAATTTTTGGTGTGGACCCTGTTATCCATGTTTAAAGTGTAGACCTTGCAGATCTCTCCCACAGGTACTTTCCTGCTGGTGGTTTGGAAAGCAGCAGTGTATTTATCTTTATTGCCTGTCTGTATGTCTGACCGGCCTAGCTGGGCAGTGTGGGAGGTAAACGTTTGTTTATTGCACCTCCCAGGAACATATGCCTGGTCTGAACATATGTTACCCGTAATTGCTGTAAAGTAACCTAGTTATGTACATGTGTATATCTACAATGACATACATATATTTTTTTGTGTGTATATGTGTATATATCAATAACTGTTGTATGTGTGTGTGTGTATATATATATATATATATATATATATATATATATATATATATATATATATATATATATATATATATATATATATATATATATATATATATATATATATATATATATATATATATATACACATATATGTGTGTGTGTGTGTCTGTGTGTGTGTGTGTGTGTGTGTGTGTGTGTGTGTGTGTGTGTGTGTGTGTGTGTGTGTGTGTGTGTGTGTGTATATATATATATACCTATATATATACACATATATATATATATCTATGTATATGTATGTATATATATGTATATATATATACATATATATGAATATATATATATATATATATATATGTATACATATATATATATATATACACATCTGTGTGTCTGTTGACCAATAGATTTCCCAGACAAACACACTTTCACATGCGTATTGGGTTTTATCTCTGCTTCAACAGCATACTATTGCCTTAGTCATTATGACATCGACACGTCACTTCAGTTAACTTGTAATCAGTATACAGCACATTATACAGCGGACAGATGTCGCACTTTGTTCATGTATGGAGTACCGCTGATAAGTGTGATACAGTGTCATTTGACCTATTCCTCGTCTGCACAGCCTATTATTCTTGCTACTGTATTTGTTTCTGTGCACATTCATATTATTTATGTTAATAAATGGAGTGCATGTGTTACAGAGAATGTACGTCAACATATTGATGTCTGCATGTTGTTGTGTCTTTCGGCTTTTCCTGGTTAGGGGTCGCCACAGCGGAACTCCGGTCCTCTAATGATTAACAGATAGGTTTTACATGCCGAGATGCCAGCCCTGATGCACAACCTTCAACGAAGGTATGCCCATTCACGCATGTCTCCACACAGAAGATGCACTAGCTGGGAATCGCACCTATGTACTAGCTGACCTACACGGGCTGCTCCATTGCAACCGGCGCAACAAACCCTGGCACTGCTGTGTCCATAATCGCATAGCCATAGTTTCTCCAGCCCACCTGTGTAGAGTTTCCACGCGTAACAGCCATTATCCACCTGATATCGCAGCCATGACACACCTTTACACATTGCCCTCTCCAGAGTATTAGCGGCCCTACACACATTTTGTACCACCTCGTGTATTCACAGGATCTCCCTCCATTTATATTTGCACATACGTGCCTTTCTTGGTGTTATGGATTGCGAACATTTGTGGGTTACAAGTGTAGGTGGACACAACATGAACTGCATTCCATCTGTGTGTAATGTTGACGTAGCAGTTCAACGATATTATGGCCACTGGTATAACCCTGCCTCTGGTGTGAATAGTGGTGCTCTACTCACTCTTGTGTAGCTTTATCTGACATACACTGCAAGCACTATATAATACCTTAGTTGCTCTAGATTCCCTTCACAACCCTTGTGTATGCTTTCTTCTTTCGGCGTTCATTCTATATAGATATATATATATATATATATATATATATATATATATATAATTTCATATATTTCTTTATTTTATGTCTGTGGATATTTATCTATACACACACATATATATATATATATATATATATATATATATATATATATATATATATATATATATATATCTATATATATATATATATATATATATGTTACATCTGTACAAAACAACATACATTTGCTATGCTGGGAGCTGCTTACACCCGTGCAGGCGCACTTGCATAACCTTATTGTGAGTTACATATGTTTACTGCCACTTCTTTGTGCTTACGTGTGCCTTATTCATTATGACAGTACCACTTTAATTGATGGAATCCAGTTAACGGCCCCATGCGAAACACACATTCACCTTTACATGTTTAAATGTTGGCTTTACAGCACAGAGGCATTCATTACACAAGAAAATTATATGTGCTATAGTCATACTTGAACTGGGAATGCCTTTACGTTAGGCGGATGCTCTAACCACTATACTATTGGTGTTCTGCCTCATTTATATGTATACCTATGGTTCATAGCTACCCTAACATATGCCTCACCGTTTCACTTACACAGCAGGCATCCATTCTCCTGCTGGGAAAACCGCAGTACTACACATGCCACATTCCCTATTCCCTACTGCTCTGGACCTATGCTGCATGTTTACTCACTCCAAGGATATTCAGAACTCCAAAGCTTATAGTCCTGGCACATACGTGTGTTTGATTGTCAGGGTGTTCATGTGGTGGTCCGGGTTTAGGCTTGTCCGACTGGTGACCGGAACTGCCCTGTACCTGTTCAAATATCAGACATAGCACATGGACAGAGTTGGTCCCAATTTTAACATTCTACCTGTGTTTACAAACGCAGGGGTTTGGGCACCTCTGACCACATTAGTAGGTTGCACTACATAATATAGGGTGGAGGGTGGTTCCACTGCATAATACAGGGTGAGAAGGGGTGTTTCCACTGGTATTTCCCTTCACATTTGACTATTTCATTCATTTATATATACGATGAATATTATTCTGGACATCACTTATGAATTCACTACAGGCATGCAATAGTACTGTCAACAAATGTGACAGTTGGTTGGTGTACATATGTGTACGGACCTCTGTAATACTCAGGGACTAATTTCAACAGTGACAGGGACAAGGCAATGACAAATCAGGGACAATCATGGACACTTCTACAATATTAGTACTATTAACTTGAAACGTGTTGACAGATTCAGAGCCATATGTATTAATACCTATTTTCTGCAGTTAAAAACATCTATTTCTCTTAATTATTGTCATTAGTCATTCAAGTGTCATTCAACACCTTTTCTCCAAAGGTCACTTGTTTTGTGAGTGATTAAGAGGCTGGCCAGTTATTGTGCGAATGCTCTGACCATTGGTAGGGTTGCCACATTTTCATATGTACAGGATGGGATATATTCTGGACACACCAGAATGTTTAGGCCAACACACACCCACGGTCAGTACAGGGTTTAGAACATTCATTATTTTTCTAGATGAGAGCCTATTCCTGTAACACTTTAGTTGCTTATTCTGTTTCTTGTACGATTTACGTATTTTACATCCAGAAATAACTGATTTAGGCAACTGTTACATGAAGTATGGTACATAGTTATTTCCTACAGTCACAGGACATTTACCATTGTATCATTCTTGGTCAGGACACACCTACCCAAACAGTGACTGTCCCTCACACAGTGGGTCAGAAGGTACCCTGTTTACGTCAGCACCTTAATCACCCTATTTCCAAGTGCCACTATGTGACTGTGTACAATATATTCTCTTGATAATTCATGTGGGGAGACGTGCATCATGGGCAGGTGTTTGATCCTGGGTAGTAGGTTCTGCATGACCGTCTAGAGGCTGAACAGTCTCGTGAACCACTACTGCACATACAACTTGTGTCCAGATGTCAACAGGACTGGACATCGTGTCGTGATACCAAGTCTGATGTTTACACAGGATACTTATCCCATGAGGGATATCCAAAAATTGAGCAAGACAATGACCGTCCATTCTTTTGGATTTACAAAAATGTATTAGGGTTTTACATGCAAGGGATACATAGTTTGCAATCCTGAGACTGCCTAGGTTGACACTACCTACTACATATGAGTAGTGGTCACTATGTGTAGATATGGCTGCGCCAAGCTAGTAGCCCGAGTATGGCTGGATTTGGTGGACGTTCAGGAATGGGGGCGGGTTGTGTGCTGTGGAGGGGATTATGGGTATTCAATTATGCATCCAGGTGTGTTGCATTTGGAAGGCCCAGTTCCATCCAGATCATTCTGTGGGTATGTGCCGGTGACGTTTCTGTACATGTGTATCGCACATTTTAATATTCATATTTTTTTTGTGATTGTGTTCTACAGTATGGCCTGTCAGGTTGTATTGTGGATGTGTAAACTTGTTCTTTGTGTTTCTTTCTGATTCACCCGCTGCCCCCTCATACACCTCCAGTTCACCTATTGTGCATCCAACACAGTCTCGCCTTTGTGGATTATAACATTATCCATCCCCCCACACACATATTCCAGACACTCCATCCATCCCTTCTCTGGTTGATGGCCCATGGCACAGTCAAGGGAACACATCGCATACACTACATATGTCAGGTACCTGTATGGTTGTGAGGACTACCCTAGCATTTTTCACCTTCCACATGCTGTACATCATGCACATAGGTACACGCAAATACTTAACTTTCATGACATGGTAGGTAGACCCGGGTAATACCCGTTCATCTTTGACACATCCTGACAAGAACAGCTTGGACAGCATATGGGCAGATTTTGGCCGAATGCTCTGACCATTGGTAGGGTTGCCACCTTTTCATGTGGCCAGGATGGGATATATTCCAGACACAAATCAGATTTGACAGGACAACACATACCCACGGTCAGTACTACGGATAATACTTTTGTTTTATGCCTACATGTTAGCTTATTGTTGTAGCAGTTTATATGCTCCTTCTGTTTCGTTTACTTGCTTATTCTATTTCTTGTAACATGTGGTATGTTACATACGGAAATAACTATTGTATGTGACTATTACTTGCGATGTGGGACATAATTATGTCATACGGTCACAGGATATTTTACATTTATAATGGTTTTGCTATGGACACAACTGCCCAGCTGTGTACTATCCCTCACAATGTGGGACAGGTGGTAACCCTGACCATTGGGCTAGACATAGCTATTGGCGGTGCGTTAACATGATGCGTTTCACTTCCACTTGGTATAACTATCTACACTGCGTTAGAATACGGGCACACAGTTTTAAATGTCATTTGTTCGAGGGATGGAGACTCGATATTCGCTAACGTGCATTTGTGTTTGCTTCTTAATTTTGTGTTCGCAAGAACTGTCTTGCATGCTTTGCATACGTTTCAGTATCCATGGACACTGACAGTTGTGATTACTATTGCAGGCAGATTGTTATATTCAAGCATTTTAGGTTTCACGTCAACAGACGACATTTCCATGCCTCCGTGTGGCACTTCGACACACCCCATGCACTCACACTAGTTTCCTATGCACGTGGCTGTGGCGGCAGCACGCCTTTATTAATATGCATATGACACTACTGCGCTATCTACATGCCGCACGGTCGGTGCAAGCCTAACGCCGGCCTTGCGCCGAGCTTCATGAATCCCGGGCAAGGTGTTTCACCTATCACATTTTCAAATACATCTGCAATTCTTAGAATGTTCCAATTAGCTTTCACAATATCACATATACTGTTAATATCACTGGAGTATGGCAGGGTGACAGTAAAATCACCAGGCTTCACTCTATTTAGTTGTGAGTTATTTCAAGGGGAGTCTCTTCTCCATAATATGGCCTGCATCTATTCTGCCTTTCTCTCCAGGCTTCTGTGATATAGCTATCTATCTCTGCAGCTTTGTAGCCCCTACTAAGGAATTCAGCTTTAAGATTTGACAGTGCCCTTTTCAGATCAACATAATCATTGAAAGGTCTCATTGTTCTGAAGACCTGCCCCTTCAAGACATTTCTTTACATGTCGAGGGTGAATACTACTATTATGTAAAATGTTATTTCTCCTAACCGGCTTTCTATAGAGGCCTATGTATATTGTGTGTAGCCCCCTCTGCTAATCTTCACATCCAAGAAATCAATGTCACTATAAGAATATTTATGTGCATAGTTTTACACAGACTATTCAAGAACCTACCAGAACAGATAAAGCAAGTAAAAACGATCAACCTTGAATTGGATATTATTAAATAACTCCTCTCACTCATTCAAATCAGGTTGCCTTCCTGTTGGTCTGAGCAACCACCTACCCACATTTCTTATACAACAACACATATTCCCACCAAAACCTACTATGTTTAAACAACTTAGAAAAAAACATAACTTTAATCTTGACAACTTCCTAGCTGACCTACAAAGGTGCAATTGGACTCCACTTAACTACCTTGACCTAGATGATGCAGTGAACCACTTTAATAAATCCTTTTTAGATATATTAAATGCACATGCCCCTGTTAGAACCAAATCAAACTATGCCCACTAGCTAAGCAGAGACACTAGGGCCCTTCTGAAAACTTGAGATAAAGTCTGGAAACTATGGCGTAAGACTAACACGGTAGTTTCTAAACAACAGTATTTATTAGGAACTTAGAAATAAGGCAAAAAAACAAATAAAACAGTATAAAATAAATTTCTATCATAACATTCAAAACACATACCAAAAAAAAAAAAACCTCAAAAACTCTCACCTGTTACAAACTCAATCCTTCACCCAGGAAAATCTACTATGCCAACCCCAAACATCCGCAACAATTCTGATAGCATAGCTACCATTTCTAACAAACATTTTACTGAATCTATAACTGCCCTTTCCAAGTAGCAAACCCTACTCCTGATATCAAACCAGCCAAGTCTATAGCTAACAATGTCTCATTCTTTTTCTCCCCACTTCCCACAACCACAACTACTACAGAAACTAAAGCCTACTACATTTTCTGTAGATAACTTACCCGGTGAATACCTCAAAATTGAAGCTGAATATTTAGCCTTCCAGTATCAATCCTTATAAACAGTTCCTTGCTCGAAAACAAGGTTCCTCAACAGTAGAAAATCTCCCATGAAATTCCACATCATAAAGGGGACCTTCCTCAGAACTGACAAACTATAATTCAATTGCTATTCTTTCACCTTTTTCTAAGCTACTCAAAAGGTATATTCAGCTCCAGGTCATGAGTACCACTACTGCTCTTTTATCCTTCACTAATACTGTAAACCATCACAGGAATAACAACAACTTTGTATCTGCCATCTTTCTAGACCTATCAAAAGCTTTTGATATGGTCTCCCATTCCAAACTAATAGATGTACTAACTGAACTATCCTTCTCACCGTCTGCCAGAGCTTGGTTTAATAACTATTTATCTGGCCATCAACAATCTGTTCTATGGCAGGATGACCTATCTCCATGCCTTCCTTTATCTATTGGTGTCCCCCAAGGATCGATCTTAGGCCCTCTCCTTTTCTCCCTCTTTACTAATAATCTACACACAGCTACTCCACATGGTTCTATAATACAGTATGCAGACGATTCAACACGTATTTATGCTGCCACTTCTCTATCTGCTCTTCATTCTCAAACACAAGAATCTTTCACTTCCGTTGAATCATGGTTAGCCAATGCCCATCTAATCCTGAACCCAAACAAAACAAAATTATTACACTTACAACCTAATAAGACATCTATCTCATGCCCACCATTTAACATAATAACCAAAGACAATACTGTCATCTCCCTGACAACACGTACAAAGCTTCTTGGAATGGAAATAGACAATAACCTAAATTTTGACTTACATGTCTCCCTATCAAAAAAAAAGTCCATAAGAAACTTTGAAGTTTATATAGGCACAAAAGGTTCCTGACCAACATGTCCAAAATTACATCAGCACAATTCAATCTGCTGCATATGCCTCTCCAATTTTAACTAATCTTAAGAAAACTGCCCCATCTAAGCTAGAAGCGTGTTATAATAAAATTGCTAAGTTTGCATCTGACTGCCCATATAGAACACATCATTGTACAACTTTAAGGATACTAGACTAACTTGAACTTCCCAACATTATTCTTTACAACCAACTCACTCTAACTCAAAAAAAATTGTAACACAATCAACCAGAATCCCTGCACTACAAAATCTCATCCTTCCTTGCAGTTCCAGCAGACCACTTTGCTCTAACAATAAGAAACTTACTCACCATCTCCGAGGCCAACAACACTCCAGGAGAATCCTTATTTTCCCGCTATATATCTCGTATATGGAACTCCTTTCCTAAATCCATTCTCTCAGTCTCATCCGCTAACCACTTTAAGCCATCACTTAAAGCTTATCTAAAAAATAAGTGGCTATGTGCCTGTACTAACCCCTCATAAATGCTCTGATACATCACAGTATACCCCAACCATATCCAACTTATTCCCTTGTGTTTAATCTTTTTTCCTACCATCCTGTCTTAACTTTATATCTTGACATAACTCATACTTTACAAATAGTGCTAGCTAAGTTCACAGCCTAGGCTTTGTTGTCATAATGCAACAAATTTGTATTTTCTTATGTATAATACATTTTGTTTAATTTATACTTTACTGACTATTGTAACTTGTGCATTAAAATTTACTGTTACTCATGGAGCTTTTCTCCCCAGGCCTCCACTGAAAAAGGACCTGTGTCCAGTTGGACTTTCCCGGTAAATAAATGCTAAATAAATAAATAAATGAATAGCTATGAGACTATGAGGGTTGGGCCAGTTAAATGATGCCCCATGGGAGGACAAAAGAATATTTGAAAAAATATAAAAAGAAACAAACAGCTTTGTCATTCTCTCCCAACTCTGAAATGGATTGAAAAATATGACCCAGGTGACTGAGTTTGATTAGTGGCCCCAGAAACTGAATTGAGGAGCTAGCCAAAGAAAGGAGATATGAGTGAAGAGGTGGAGCCTGATCACCTGTCTTAGTGAGGGAGGGACATGTGGTTTGGGATTACCTGAACTGAAGGGGTATTTCAGAGCTACACAGCTAAGGCTTCTATATATAGCACAAACAGAAAATTATAATTCAAAGTGGCAAGGGATGATGACGAAACAGAAGGGAAACTCAAGAAAGAAGGACAGACTGGGATTCTGGATGCAGATCCTTAAGGAAAATAACAATAACCATACAGAATATTATATTCATAAAGCAGCAGAAAGTATTCTAAAACTAAGACAAAGCAGGAATGGAGACAGGAGATTCTGCCAATAGGGATGACTGCAATTAGGAATACAGGCAATTGGGAAGAGGGGGTTGGAATTTATTGGAGAAGTGCCAAGGTATTGGGAACAAATAATTAGAGAGGGAAAGGTTATAGAATGGAAGGAGGCCAATAATTTATTTGGACTGCAGGCCAGAGATTGTCTTCCCTATCAAGGCTTGGTATCAGAGCATAGGCAAAGAGAAAGAAGTAGGGGATCTTAAGTGAAAGGCCAGCACTAGTAGAGTTTTTAGTAGAATCTAGAACAGAAGCTGCTGTTGAAAGGAATAATTAGTAGAGCATACAAAATATTGCATGATAGCTATAAGAATCAATCAGAGGAAGATAGAAAGGATTGACAAAAGAGACTGGATAAGCAATTCACAAAGAAACAACAGGGAGATTCATTTATGTCTCCCAAATATGCAATGAAATCTAGAAGATTTAAGATCTTTAGTTGGAAGTGTTTACATAGTTATTTTTATATCCCAAGTAGATTCCAAAGAGTTTTTCCTCAGGTAGATAGCAAATGTTGGAGGTGTGATGGGGATGAAATAGGTAATTAGGAACACATTTTCTGGGAGTGGAATGAGCTGGCAGGCTTTAAAAGTTCTCTGCAGACTACTCTATCAGAAATACTGGGTGAGCAAATTGGTATAACTAAGGAATCATTTTTTTTTTAGTTATGATACAGAATTAAAATTGCCTAGACATAGTAAGGCCTTTATTAAGTCTAATTTTGGTGGCTGTCAAAAAAGCAATTACTAGAAAGTGGAAATCAAAGTATAAAAGTAGCAAATATAGTAACATACATAAAACAACTAGAAATGAGATTTTTAGGGTGGGATCAAATTACATATAAAAATGGGAATTGTAGGAACAATACATGTAGTGGAGGAATAAAGTTTAAAATAAAGCAGGATCTGAATGTAAAGTTTGACTGACAGTGGCTGGATAAATTATAAGTGATTTTTAATGTTTGCAACTAAAATTATGTCAATATGGCTTGTTTTCATTTATATAAACGTACAATTCCCTATATCATAAGTGAAGTGATAATTTAATAAAGATGTTTCTTGTTTAAAATAAAAAAAGAGAGACACACACATTGGCATTATTCTGTCTGGTAGAAACTGGAGATGACTGCCTGCTGGACCTTATGGTGGGACAATGGTTGGCTGCTAAAGATACTTTATGAAGTACGTGGCTGTTCAGTGGGACAAACCCACTGCACAGCTGTCTGATAGTTGTTTTACACATGGATATGCAGATCTGTGGGGCAAAACACAAAAAAATCAACCTAGCCTTTGCTGATCCTCACCCTGGTGATAGGTCAACTGACACTCACCCTGATGATAAGGAATGAGTGAACATCTGGCTCAGAGAAGGACTAATGACTGACAGGTAGAGGTGGTAAAAAGAGCAAAAAACAATCTATCATCCTTGTTTTAACATTATCCACAGATTTGATTAAATGATAAAATAAGCACATTTTTTTCTCATGTCCTTCTGATAAACCAAACCTGAAGGACTGATCCATAGCATCTAAATGACTGAAGAAGGAGATGGTCCATAAATAATGTCTATCTCCAGCCAGTTACTCTTGTAAGTTTAAATATGTTTCCTCAGGCCACTCTCCATTCAACTGTTTGCATGTTTATTGTTGAATTACCTGTACCCTTTTCAACAATAACTACAGAATTCATCTTGTCTAGGTGTCATTAATTAGACCTTTTCTGTGTAACCTTAAAACACCATCACTCATATCATAAATGATTGGTCATACATCCTTGAAACCTGCCATGAACATTCAATCAAATAATAGACTTTGAAGTAGGTGTTTTTGCCAGTAATTGCATGTGTTTGACTGTGTGTGTGTGTGTGTGTGTGTGTGTGTGTGTGTGTGTGTGTGTGTGTGTGTGAGTGTGTGTGAGTATGCATTTTTCACTCTATCATCTTATCCTACAAAGGGATTAGCAGATCAAAGCCTATCATTCATTTTCTTTCCTTCTTGACACACAGATGCCTTTATTAACTTTATTTGAGTTTTCTGCTTAACACTATCAGAAAAAAGTTAGAAATTGTGCAATTTCCTACCTATCTCACTTGTAATATTTATTTTATTCCAAGGGTCCTGACTTAGGTAACTTACTTATTTTATGCTTATCTCAGTTTCTCTGCTGCTGTTTGTCTTTGTAATGATGTCTACCTTGAAATTATTTATTTTAGAGTTTCCTCTTAATTCATTTTAATTTCTTCTGAAATATTTTACAGCTTTATATGTGTGTTGTCCTTTCATTGGGACATGCTTTTTACATACACACAGGTGTACTTACTTTAAATGTGTAAAATATGAAAAGTTGCCAATGATAATGTCCTCACAAAATAATAAAAAAAAATAGTTGACAGTCACCTGTGCATGCCCAGAGATATAACGTCAGAGCATGCACCTACAAAACAATGTTTGTGTGTGTATGTGCCTGTGTTTGCATATGTGTGTGTGTGTGTGTGTATGTGTGTGTGAGTGTGGAAGCAGTTGTGAAGGGAGGACTCCTGTGACAATTACCTATTCCAACTCCATGATTGCACTGTAGTGAGTAAAGGACATCTCCCCCAGCCTTGGTATAGTACAGATCTCACACAACTATCAACCAACTGTGTTGTTGACCAAACTTTGTAGGAAGAACTGCTGTCAGCTATACTGACAGCTGATGTAAATGCTAACATGGATAGATAGATAGAATGGTATAATATAGATACCAACAATGCAATAACACTACTAATATGATACTACCAATAATAATAATAAAAAGATCAGCAAATTAAAATAAATAATTACATGTAAAAATGGAAGGAAAATGAAACTGTTGTTGGCCATTGAGCTCTGCTTGCTTTGTATTTGTTTCATGTCCAAGGACAGTATGGCATGTTGTGGATTCCCATGTATTCTGATCTTAACAAGGAGCGCTGAAGGCATCATTTGGGGAACAGTTACTGCTACCGGCTAAGAAGGTGAGGATTTTATGGTGCAGCCATAATGGCATGTGGTACAGTTAATCAATACCGCATCTTTGAAAAGGAGCACAAGAGACCACACATAATACTTATCCATTTAGGCTGAAATGGCATAGAACAAGTGGCCTAGAATTATTTGTCTCACATTACATTGTAAGATATTTATTACTTGAAGGATATTTATTAATTGAAGAGCTGGAGTCTAGGTATAGTAACAATATGGCCAAAAGATAAGCACAGTGAATGATAGCAGATATGAAGGCATATAACTAATTTGTAAGCATATAAATTAAGTAATGCTCATGGAAGCTGAGATTTTGGATTATATGTTCTTAACCATTCTGCTTTGGAAGATAAAGATTTGGTAAGGTACAAGCCAGAGAG
>NC_056728.1:539023439-539065939 GCF_019279795.1 Protopterus annectens | reverse complement strand
CTGGCCTATTACTCCTCAACATTGACTGCATCAGAGTTTTCACAGTTTCCTGTTCCTTAACTTGCTGTCTAGTTTCAAGTGAATGTTTATACTGGTTTCCTGTGGAAGGCTCCAAAATATCTTGAAATAACATCTGACCAATTGCCTCCTGTTCCAGTGGTTTCCCCTTAATTTGAATATCCATTGCTTTATCCTGTTGTGGTGCTTTCTGCAATAGTTTTCTACACTGAATCCTTCATTTTGCAGGTACTCCATAACCTCAGTTTCTATTTCTTTAACTTCTCCATTACTGCTCACCTTTTCTACTTTTCCTCTTTGTCTTCTTATTTTTTTGTATTGTAAAATTTTCCATGTCCACAATTAATTTACCTGTATTTCTCTTCAAATATCTTTGGTGCTGCTCTTTTTGTATTGGTCAGTTTTGCTTTCTCTTTTGCATAGATATTACACCATATGAAATCTCTTTTTCTTTCCCATGTTCTTATTTCTTCTACAGATGTCTCCTGATCTTTCTGTTTCTCTTTACCTTGGGGGCTCACTTCTGCGGTGTAACCTGAGTTAGACCATCTACATCAAATCCTTCACTTTACAGGCACTCCATAACTTCAACCTCTATTTATTTATTTACTGATGTGTTTACCGGGAAAGTCTACAGGGCTAAACAGAGCCCACTTTCATTGGAGGCCTGGGGAGAAAACCTCCAATGCACAATACAACGCAGTAGTTATAAAACAAAGTAACAATACAATATTTTCAAAAGATAGTTACAATATTTATAGGAACCATCTCAATGCACAAATGGCAGTGAGGTGATACAATAAAACAAACAACAACAAAAAAAGCAAATTCAAACAATGTGAAAATATACAGATTCAAACACTAACGAAAGTAGCTGGAGAATCCAGTTAGATTGAGCAAAATACATTAGTTTGAGTGAAGAGAGGTTTAGAGAAAGGGGAGTTAGGTGATAGCATTAGACAGTGTAGAGCAGTTGCAAATCCAGTTGGAGAGAAGGTGCTTATGTAAGGCAGTTTTAAATTTAAAGTGGAGCTGTTCAGTAAGGACTGAGGTGGGGAGATTGTTCCACAATCTAGCAATAGTCCAGGAGTACATGACTTTACCTGTAGGGAGATTAGGTTTTTGAACCTGTAGAAGGTTTTGATTTTCTGATCATAAAGATCTACTGGGGGTTTAGGGGGAAAATAAGGAGCTGAGTGCTGGGTAATCTTGGGGTTTAAAAATTAGTCTATGCGAGGTAGATAGTTGAAGGTGTCTCAGGTAGTGTGGGAATTCAAGCCACTGGACATTTCTAAGGGCAATACAATGATGGGTTGAATGACAGCAGTTAGAGGCAAATTTGGAAATCTTATTATAGCAAGACTGCAATTTTATTTGGAGGGAAGACAGAAGATTAGTAAGTAGTGGAGCACTGTAAGATATAGAAGAAAGTAAATAGGAGATGGCCAATGATTGTTTTGTTGATGGGGAGAGGAAATTGTTATGCCTGTATAGAAGTCCAAGTTTTTTGTGGGTTTTTGCGATATTATATTGGATATGAAATCAAATTTGAGATTGTCATCAATTATAACTCCTAAGAGTTTGGTGCTAGCTATGATTTCTATTTGTCTTGAATTGAGTGCCATTATGTTAAAGTTATGAAATTTGATAGAGGTAGTTTGTTTTGGAGGGTAACAGCATAAGTTTGATTTTCTTGGAATTTAAGGAAAGATGATTTTTTGTGGAGCCATGATTCTATTTTTTTAACTTCTACTTTACTAATTCTTCTTTTCTACATTCCATCTTTGTGATACTACTTTTTCTTTTTTTTTTTATTGTGAAATTTTCCAGATCCGGATGCTTTTGCCTGTATTTCTCTTTGAATAGCTTTGGGGGTGCCTTTTTTATATTGATTAATTTGGCTTTCTCCTTTGTTTAAATATTGCACCATATCAAATCTCTCTTTCTTTTCCATGTCCATATTTCTTTTATTTACTTTTGAAATATCTCTAGGTTTTTTTGTTTATATGTTTGCACCTCCTCAGATGCTTCTTTTTCCAAACAGATCAATTTTTCTTAATCTGTATACTGTTTTTCACAAATCTGTTGTATTAATGAATGCATATTTTCATTTAAAGCTTCTGACAGTTTTTCTTGCGGAAGTATTTTTCTTTCCTTTAATTTCTCTCTCATTCATTTTGTATATCTTATGTCTGGAAATTCTGGGCTTTTTGCATAATAGTAACAATACATAATTTCTTTCTTATCTTCAATAGTCCACTCTATCATCTGTATGGCTCTTCTTTGCCCTATTAGTTTTTGTGATTTTTGTGCACTGCTACTTCCTTCTACAACATGGAGGCCTTCCTCCCCCTGGGCCTGGCCTGACCCCATTGTAGTAATGTTTCTGTATTTTGAGGATTCTACACTGTCACCTTTACCAGTCCTGGCATCAGTGCACCTACCAGGATTGGGCACTTTTTTATCCTGGGTCTTGTGCACCCAGCTATCTCTTATAATTTTTGACCTACTTCGGTCCATGATATATATACATTCTATATATCAGTGTCACCTTGGTGAGATTTTGTGAAAACAGGGTCCACCTCACAAAGGTACTCACCAAGATTTGAGGATGAATTCAATTTCAGCACTACTACTGTCCTTTGCTTGCTGACTTTTCATCTCTCCATTCGGACCCCTAGATAAATTATCAGATATCTTGTTGTATAGCTAGGGAGATGATCACTGAGATTGTCTGACATTGTACCTGTGGTGGAGTATTTACTAGAGTCTGATACTAGTATCAAGTCTAATAGAACATTTGATGTCTTGCTATAATGTGTGGAGCTATTAATTATTTGTGTGTAAACATGTAAGTTCATGCTAGATGTAGGGGAGTTAGAGTTTATGTCCAACCAATTGGTATTTACATCACCTAGTAATATTTTAAATTCTGGAAATGTTATGGCTATCCCATGTAGTACAGCTGCATTTTCACCAGGAGGGATGTAAAGGACAGCAATACATATTTGTTTACAATTGTTTATTTTCAGGAAAAAATACATTTCTAAATATAGGACTATGTGTCTCTTACACTGATTATGTATCCTCTATTAACTTCTTCATCTAGTTAAAAATGAGAAAGTGAGCATTTGTTTAAAGTGAAAGGAAATCCAAGGGAGTTTTATTTAATGTATGGCAAGAGAGTTAAATTCACAGATCCTTCATATGATACCAAACAGAGATCTTCCCTGTTAGTACAGGTGGCCACTCTACCTGCATCTTCTGGTGCAGAATTTCATTTCATCAATACAAGATAATATCTACTGTGTTTCACTCATCCTCCTCACCATTTCTCTGCAATAGCTGATGGTTCTAGACAGAATTAGTAGCATCAGTTGTGCTACAGAGAATACACTTGCCTTTTGTGCAGAAGGCTATGGGGCTTTATTCCCACACCAGGAAGATGGATTGCTGACACTGCAGTGCAAGACAAGGTGGTGCTGCATTCTTGAGTTCACAGTCCTTTGGATGAGATGTTAAACTGAGGTCCCATCTACTAGACTTGGTGGTAGTTTAGTTCAGGTGAATATAAAGGATCTCATTGCACCCATCAAAAAGATTAGGTCCTTTAATTACATCATAAACAAAACATTATTTACATATTTACAAAAATATGCACATTTACAGGTATATATCTACACATACATACATACCATTATCATTATTATTCCACAACTGACCCCGCTTCTTCTTCTACAAACATAATCTAATTTTTTGCAAAATATCATCCAAAAACCCATTTCCCAGTAAACAAAACTTCATTCAGTCTTTGATTCTAAATAATCCATGTTACATAAAATAAATTCTTATCTACCCTTCTCACATACTTTTCTTCTTGTTTTTATAACATCCATGTTTTAATGTTATTCATATCTATAGTGCTTACATCATCAATATTCTCAAAAAAATTCTTCACACAACTTTTTCAGAGTTTAACAATTGTTTTACATTTCCAAAAACATACTTTGTTGTCTTTTCCTCCACACAAAACAAACATACTCTTTCACCTTTCTTTTTATATGGTATATTACCTGATGCTATTAATTTATTTACCAGTCACCTTAGGAAATCCTGACCCTCTTTGTACAAAACATTTCCTTACTTTAATGGCTTTTATTACTTCCTCTTGCAAATGGATTTAAATAATAATATTGTTTCATCATGTTATTATATGGAATCCTTCTCTTCTTTTCTATATCATCAATTTTCATGTTCACTGTTAGTAGTTTTTCTTGATAATTTCTAATTTCTTCATCTATATAATCTTTCTCTCTTTTTCTTATTCTCATCATCTGCCAATACTGTTTTCTGTATGTATATTTAAACATTTTCACTATTAATTTATCATTCTTTTCATTTATTCACTTTAATACTCTATGCAGTTTTAAAAACACAGAATAAACAACTGGGTTTAATAATCCTAACCCCCTTCTCTTCATTGATATAGAACTGACTTTTTTTCCCCTGGGCTTAATCATGAATCCCATATGAAAGAAAACCTTAATTTCACAATTTTTTTTTCATATTTTTCTGGGATCATATAAACATTTGATATTTATGCCACTTTCCCAATTAAAATAAAATGTAACAGATAAGCTGTTTTCTTGAATGCTAATCTATAAGTCTTCCACATAACACTTATTTCTTTCTTTTCTTTTATCAGCCCCCCCAGTACATCATAACTACATTATCTTCCCCAAATTCTATCCCTAACAAATATATATCATTCATTGAAAAATAAAACCCAACAATTTCCCATCACCCAAAACCCTTACTTTTAGCTTTATTTGAGGTAATTCCTATTTACTTTAAAAATCCAGTCTGACAAACCAACACTTCCCCTGTCCATATTTTACTTTTAGCAACCACAACCATATCATCTGCATATGTCAAAACTACTGGAATTGCCACTTCTTTTTGCATCACATCTAGCATCTTTCATTTTATAAGCTACTTCATTCACTATCACATTCATTACCGATGTAACAATATCCCATGCATGGGACATCCTTGCGTTATACTAAAGTTCATTCATATTTCTTTACTCAGTCACCCATTCAATAACACACTCTGTCTAGTCTTTTGATGTGCTGAGATACACATTCTCTGAATTCTATTACCTATTCCATACATTTTCATAACATCTCATATAGAATCATGTCTTACTGTATCAAATGCCTTACTAATATCACCCACTATAAGTTTCATATTGTACCTTTTACTTATAATATCATCCACAATTTCTCAAACCACCAATAATAATTCCTGGTATCCTTTCCATTTTGTACCTTATATACTTTCTATCATAACATTTATAATCCTTCCTTCCATTCTCCTCTATATTATTCTCATAAAAAATTATAATCTGTGTTATTTAATGTAATATATCTCCACTTTCTTATTTCATGCATAGGTTCATGGGTAATACTAGGCTAGCTACACCTGCGGGCCATTTTAGGCCTTGACAATTTCCTTTTTTTGTACTTGAAATAACTTATCCTGTTTGGTTATAGATTGGTATTGCACATCCCATGGTCAATAATTATATATTACCCCTTAAGAAACAAATGGGATCATACCATATATAATTTGAGGGGACCCATGCATAAAATAATGCATTTAGGAGCTTCATCTATCCATTAGTAGTACATGGGTCAGTCATGAGGTACATTTTTTGTTTCCCATCCATAAATGTAATTTTCACTTCAAAATGGGCAGGGATGACCATTGTTTTATGTAGATGGAGAGTCTGATCCACAGCAGTGGTATCCTCAGTGAAATATATCTGTCCCTTCGAACCATACTGTTGATGTTGCAGAAGAATTTTAGATCTCTAGACAGAGTATTTCTGATGTAATTTGACTTGCTGATGTGCAGTAAATCCTTCAGTAATGGAATGGATGATACCTTGAAAGCCAGAGGCAGGTCACTTCCTAACAATCTGTAGGATACTGAGCATAGTGATAGGCTTTAATTCAGTTCATGTAGGACATGTTGCTCAGGTCTTGTATCCTTTTAGTAAAGTATCTCTGCAGACATTCCAGTTATTGCATGTGTCGGGACAGATACAAACCAAAGAAGGTATTATGTTCAATGATTGGCTTAATGAGGAGTGAGTAAAGGGGGGCAATAGCATCTCTATATCTAGACACAATGCTTTGTTTATAAGTTGTACAATATAGAAGGAATATTTTACAACAATAGACACATGTTGGTCAAAAGTTAGGTCACTGTCCAGATAAGTTCCCAAATGCTGAACAACTGGGCCAACTCTTAGGGTTGTATTGTCAAAGTGGTAATTCCCTGGGAAGATAACTTCCCAAAGAATACAATAATACATTTTTTTAATTTAGTTTCAGGTTATGATTTTTACATCAGTCATTTATCTGAGACAAACCTTCCTGCAGGATGGCTAAGTCATTTGAGGATTCAATTCCTAGCTTGCAGTCATCAACACACTTAGTCAGTCAGAGCCCTTTTTATTGGCTTTTACTTCAGAAAAATAGATACCAAATAGGAGAGGTCTTAACAATGAACCCTGGGGTAATCCAATGGTGAGTAGTCTCTTTGGGGAGGTAACTTCCCCTATTTTGATTATCTGCTTTATATGTTTGAGCCATTTGGCAGTCCAGTAGGTGACATAGAGGTTTACTGCCAGTTTTTGTAGCTTTTCTATGATGCCTGAGTAAGGAGTTGTGCCAAAACCTTTGTCCAGGTTTAGGTATGTAGCGTGTACTGTTTTGCTTTCATCCATTTCTTTGGAGATCTTTTCAAAAAGATTCACCAGGTTGAGTAAGATTGACCTGCCATTAACAAATCCAACCTGAGATGCATCCAGTGTTTGGAGGTTCCCTATGTCCTTATTGATTAATTCCATGATAAGTCTATCCATGGCTTTGCACAGGAGGCTGGTCTGACTTATGGGTCTATAATTGCCTTGATCTGTGCAAGGTCCTTCTTTATGGAGGAGGATGACTGTAGCTCTTCTTCATTCACTAGGTATGAAACCTGCATGGAGGTTGAGATTGAATAGTGTCATTAGGGGGTTGGCTAAATCTTGTTTCAGGTTATTTAAGACATATCAAGGGATGTTGTTAGGACCCATCAATGTAGTATTTGTAGCTTTTGATAGCACTTTTAGGACTTGGTCTTGTGTAATAGATGAAGGTGCAACAGTTTCAAGTATATCTTGAGGGACAGTTGGAGGGGAGAGTGGGATAAAGTTCTTTTCATTTTTCTTCCATATAAAATTTAATATCCCCCTAAATAACGCTTCAAAAACAAGCCCTACTTTCAGCCATTAATTCAAAATGTTTACAGAACACTCTTTTTTTCCAAATCCTTAATTTCTGGTACATTTCATACTCTTTACCATCTGGACCTGATACTGAATCAACATTTCCTTTTGTAAGTAATTCATCCAATTCACTAACAGTAATTTCTTTTTCAAGTTCTTAACTCATTCCTGAAACTTTTTACTTTCCCTTCTATTTTATTTTGTTTTTTTTCTTTTTACTCTTATACATATTTTCCACATGCTGTACTACATTACTCCTAATTTGCTCTTGTTTTTTTTTTTTCTTACTTCTCCTTTTACATTTTTTAATTTTCCCCAGTATACTAATACCCTCCCTTACTATTTTAATTGAATATGCAGATATCTCCTCCCTTCTCCCTTGTAAATAATATCTCTGCTTGAACAGTAATGTCTTAATTTTTCTCAATGTCTTTTATGTCTTTCTCCATATCATAATACTCTCATATTCATTTTTAAATGTTCCAATACATTTCTATACATTTTCAACACTTCACTTTGTCTTCCGTTCCTTTTCATCCTGCCTGTGAAGAAAACATTTTTCATATTTCTTTTTAAATTCATTCCTCCATTCAGATTGATTTTTATAAAAGTCTTTTATGGTTATATGATCACACCATAACTGCAATATACACCACTCTCTAAATCCATCCCTTAATTTCTCATTTATTCTTTTGATTCTCTTTCCTATTTTAGTAACTCCCTTTCTCCCATCACCTCCATCCACATTGCTAAATTATCCAAAAAGTCTGTTTCTACTGTATCACCATCTGCCTTCAAACACCGAGTTTGCTGCTGATTGAAAACTGTCAGTAGTTGTTGACTCCCCCCCCCAAAATGAAAACACCCTTCAGGAAGGTCTAATACAGATAAGTGCTTAGTTCCAAAGCCATGGCTTAAAACCCAATACCAAGAAATGCATTATAGTATCATTTGTGAAGTCTGCCAAACTGGATAACTATGTCATTAATAAAACACCCTTGAAAGCTGACTCACTAGTCAGGGATCTGGGAACTCATGCAGATAGTAACCCAGCCTTCGAACAACATATGTCCAAGGTAGAAAGAAAATCATTCTATGTTTCTCAACTTATAAGCAAGGGCATGGCATCTAGTTCCAGAGAGGTCTTCATCCCATAGTATTTGGCCTTCATCAGGCTCATCATAGAGTGTAATGTCTCCTTCTGTATGCACCTGACCAGATACATGCAGCAAGGAGTAAACGCAATGCCCTATACTGATCATCTCAAAGCCCGGTCACTTTATTCAGTATCACACAGACTTCTGAGAGATAATCTTTGCCAGCATACAGGGCATCAAGGGACTCTGTTTTGATGCATATTTTGCAAATCTGCAAAACAAACAACATCAGAATTACTAGATTAAAATACCTAAATTTTGCTTGCAACATAAACAGGACATGTTGTAGAGACAGCTATGTTTCTTAGAAAATTGCCATTCTCTAGAACAGACTCCACATCCATGTGAAGCAGAGTTACTCCGTATCCTTATTTAAGCTCAACTTGGACCAATGGATGGGTAATCAAAAATTCACCACTGGTCTGGCTCCCATGTCTCTGATGAACAGAGGCAGTCAGTAAATCACCCCATATGAATCAAATATAAATCAAATTTGTGGGTCACACTTGGGTTGCATAGCTAGGCTTTTAAGGGCATGGGTTATCATTAGCCTAATATATACCTATGAACCTATGCTACATCAAACTTTCCAACAGTATAAAATAATCAATTTCAGATCCAATTGCCCCATTCTATAAGTCCATTAACCTTTATTTCATATAGCCAACTCACTCCCATTTTATCACGTTTTGTATTCTGTTAACATTTTCCTTTTCTTTTTACATTTTCTCCTTAAATCACAACTAAAGCCCCATGCAATTATAATTTTCATGTTAAATACCACATAATTTAATATTCAATGAAACAGATGTTTTCTTTCCTTCTCATTTGTGTCATGTGTATAATGCTATATCCTGCATTAATATACACTCTTTTTTCCATCACCTCCATCCATATTGCTTAATGATCTGAAAAAACTGTCATAACTATATCTCCATCTGATACCACCAAGTCTGCCGATAATATAAAATAATCAATTTCAGACCCAGGTGCCCCATTCTATAAGTCTATTGACTTTTGTTCCACACAGTTAATTTACTACATTTTATCACTTCCTGATGTTTTTAATCTTTCCCTTTCTTTTTATATTTCCCCCTTAAATCACAATTAATGTTCCCTTCAATTATAATTTCATGTTAACTACCACATAGTTTAATATTTGATGCAACAGATTCCCTCTTTTCTTGTTAGTTATATAAACATATAATTATATAATTCTATAAACATGTTCTATTCTCCTCACATCCACAGCATTTAACCTTCCCATCCTTACCAATGTTACATCGGATATTTTGTCTGTTTTCTTATAACAACATTTACACCCTATGTTCCGTATTATATTTATACATCACAATTTTTCTGTTTGCAGTCTTTCTTCACTTGTCAGACATCTGACATAGTCTTACAGAATGTCATCCCCAGCAAATTTAGCACACCATTCCAATATCCCTAGCCTTCTTACAGTGTTAATAATACTGATCACATTTACTGAAAATGCTCTACAATTATTATGTTTCCTTCTTTTTAAGTTTAAGGCAAATATTTTTAAAATGGTATTTTCTTATTTTTACTCTTCCCCCAATTGAATATTTTCCCCTGGGTTTATGTACAAATAATCCTTAATCCTCAGAATTAGATTTTTCATAGACTTGAACTTCAAAAAATATTACTATCAATCTCTTCTGACCTGTCTTCCTGCATGCATTCTCTCTCTCATTTTAACTTATCATATTTTTTCTTATTCTACAGCTTCTACTACACCTAGTTCACTCTTCCCCAACATTTTGTTGTCCTCCTTGTGTATGCTTTTACCCTCAGCTCCCACCTCTTGTTGTCCATCCATGTGCATATTTTCTTCCCTTTCACCTTCATATTCCTTATTTACTGTTTGCTCTTACAATCCATCCAAATGTTTCTCTTTTTTTACACAACTTGCATTCGCGCTCACGCCTTCTTGAGGTATGTCCTTTCTCCCCACAAGGGTTACATTGTACTTTGTCACAATCATTACTTAAATGAGAAAAGTCCCCACAAACAAATCATGATTTAGGCTGGCCAGCATATCTTAATGTCCCTCCATGACCATCTACAAAAATTAACACTTGATAAGTGTTTCACCATGTTGCTTTCACATTTCAAAACAATTTCCAATGTCAACCCTCCAACCGATAAGCTTCTCTCATCTCTAACTTTCACAATATTATCCACAGTTTCATATAGACCCTGCATGCATTTTTATCATTGTATTTTTCCATTTCATCAGTTCTAAAGTCACATTTTTTTAACATTTAGTGACACCCAGAAAACAAATAATTGTTCCCTGGATAAATGTCAGTCTTTTTATTATACAGTTGCAGAAATTTCATCACCAAACGATCAGTTTCAAATGCTAAGTCAAACAAAATTCTGTCTCAGTATGTATAAAAGATCAAATTTCCAAAGCTTTAAAGCCCAGAACAGTTAGCAAATTGTCCCATGCATGATATCTGTCAATTATAGTGTCATTTTTTTTTGTTCTTATTCTCACAGTTGGTCTTCTCTTCTTTAAAAAAAACACTTTTTCTTGCAGTTTATTGTTCTTTCATCTTACCTGCTGTCACTGCTCCATATTTTTTAGTTACTGAATTATCTACTGCCACAAAACCGAACCACTTCTCAGTTTGGTGCTGCTTTCCTCCTTTTACTTTCTGTCACAGCTGAATACATTTTTACTGCTGCATTCTCTGATGTCACTTCATCTGGTTCCTTTTCCGCATCCTTTGAACTTCAAAAAAAGTTATCAGCCATTTCATCCCATGAAACAGCAGAACCATCATCTGTATCATCCTGCTTGAATATTTTTAACAGAACATCATCTGGAAGCCGTCTTGATGACAGTTCTATTACCTGCATCACTTCAACAAGCTTACTTTCTTCTCCATGTTGACAGCTAAACACTGCTCATTTGCAACATCCAGCACACAGGAATCTTGTTTACATTCTGAAGCTCCATACTGAACACATTTTATCCAAATTCTTATCTTCTGCCTCCAGATTCTCCATAGTATTTCTTTCCTCAATGCTGCTGTTTCCCTTAGGCCTCTTTCCTTGCTGCCATAGGAGCCCTCCAGCACCAACCATATCAAATTTAAATTATTGACAATATTTACGTTATACATTATTTACAGTTCTATACATTTTAATGTTTATACTTTACCATCTGCTTACATATTTAATACAGTATAATCTTTTTATATTCTTTATCTCCACCACCCTTTTTCCACAGCCAAAGTTATATTTTCTTCAATATTTCTGACAATATCCATTTTCCATTACATTTATTTCATTTAATGTTTTATTCCACATAGTGTATATTACATAAAACATATTTTTATCAATTTTTGTAGGATCTTTTTGTCCTTTATTACCATAATATCCATATTCTAACATATTCATATTTATACTTGTATCATTTATTCATTTAATACCTTCAGCAATCTTATTTTTACATAATTTTCCCACAATTTCTTTACCATGTTACATCTTAAAAAAACATGTTTTGTAGTTTTGACTTTACCACAGTTGTTACATACTCCTTTATTTATTTATTTATTTATATGGCATATTAGCTTTCACTGGCTACATCTCTATATTGTTAATCTCCACCAAAAATCCCTAGACTCATAATATTTTTACACCACTCTAATCTCACCTTTATGGCTTGTCTTTTTAATTCATACATAAAATACATTCCTAACTAGATACATCATGAATATTTTTTTATGTATGCAGTGCTCATTTATATTTAATAATTTGTTGTGACATCTGTATTTAAGGTTTTAGGCGGTGTGTGGTACTAGCTTAAACAGCCTCCATGGTGACTGATTGGGGGGGGGGGATTAATTAACTGATTACTATATATAAGTGAATAGTTGTTGTGAAGAGTTATTCTGAAGAAGTCCTGTTGTACCAAGGATGAAAGTGTTTAATAAAGTGATTTTGTGGACTTAAGATCTGAAGTCTTCACCTCCTTTTTTGTTGTTCTTCAGTTTGTGGTGTTTTTATTTAACTTGGTTTGCCTTTTGTGGTGGAGACTAAAGCTGGAGTTGAATCCACTATATCTGATTTACACAAAAAATGTGATACATTTTTAGCATTCTATTGGAGCTCTTACCCTGTTGATTAATGAACTAACTTTGTGGTTGCCAAATTATTCAGGTCAAACTAATGTTTGTGGCATTGGTGCTAATTTAACTGAAGCTTCTTATCATAACTCTACTCAGACTAGTTTTTTTGGGATTACACCTACTCAGAGAGTCCAGGAGTTGCAAGGTAATGAATTAGTTGTCTCCGAGGAGAATGCATCACTTCCTGGTTGCAGCAACAGTGTGACTGTTAGAGGGAATGCTAACTGCAGCTTGTTTAACTTTCTAGACATGCTGGAGTCTGAGTTCCACTGCCATACTGACCTGCTTTTTAAATATAGAAAGCTGCAACTGGAGTACAGCTATCTGAAAGAGTGTCTGTGAGTTGAAATGATTCCTAAAGGACTCCATTCTTGGAAGTACCCAACTGGACATATCAAGGGCTCTTTTTTACACAGTGAGTTACTTGAACATTTTAGCAGACATGGCTGAGAACTGCTTGAGGTTTTAATTAGAGACTATGAGAGGCAGATGAATGTTTTAATTGTTGAAACCAATAAGTTGGATACTAGTATTCATAATTACATTGTTTGAATCTAAGATTGTCCATATTAATGGCCTTTTGACAAAATGGCCTTTTGACAAAAAATGGAACATATTTCTAAAAACCATAAAACGTTTAAGAGATAGAATATATCAACATAGCTATGAAATTAGGAATAGAAATTCAGAAAATGCTTTAGCAAAACATATTATAGAACAGAAAGGACACAGTTTTAACTTTAGAATACTGCAGCAAGTTAAAATTAATTTAAGGGAGGGGGATAATAATAATTATTTATTGAGAATAGAATTGAAGTGGATTTTTAGGTTAAGGGCACATTTAACCCCAGGATTGAATAGTAATATTAATATCAAGTCTGTTTTAGATGCACACTCCCTGAAATAGTTGAGACAGGGATTTCCCTTTTAAATGACTATTTTAACTAATTGTTTGATTGCTTATGGTCATGTGAATGGATATAAATGTTGGTATTACTGTATTTTAGTTAAGGATCTGAAGAAGCGTACTTTAGTTACGTGAAAGCGCTTGTCCACATTGAGTGATTAAACTGTTCTTGGTTTTACAGCCGTGGTATTCTTTCAGCATTTTTGTGCTTACAGATATTTCTAAAATACATAATAAGAAGGCTAAAAAGCTATCTAGGGATAGGACTGACAATGAGAAGGGTATTGATTACCCCCCTCCCCCTACTAGTCATGGTCGGTATTATGATCTACCTGATAATAGAGGTGCTGATAATGGGAACCTGAGTTTTAACAATGAGGGCAGTTACAGTGTGGATGAAGTAAGGAAAGAGGCCCCTTTAGAAGCACTCCCTTTGAGATGGTCTTGCAGATTGATCAACTGGAGGGAGAGATTCCAACATTAATAGTTGGAAGTAGGCACTCAGCAGTATCAGCAGCCTCCTCCCCAGAGAGGGAGGGGAACGGGAGATGGAGAATGACACCTTGGATGAATTAAATCTTGATACATATTCAGTTGTTCACAATCACCATGGAGACTTTAAACTGTATAATTATAGCGGGGCCGATGTTAAATATTAAATGGGCAAATTTATTTGAACATGATCTGACCTTCATTCCAGACAGAAATACAAAAATTGAGGATGTTTTATTACAGTTCAAATTATTTACAAGGAAATTGAATTTTGCATTTTATTTTAGAAATGTTAACACTGTGAAAGAAATACAGAATTTTACTATCAGGAGGTCAAGTGTGTTTAACCCCCTTAACCCACCCTATGGTTTCATTATTTGAAAGATTATGTGAGTTTGAATTTAGGGATTTTTTTTAAATGGTTTTAGATCTGTTATCCACCATAATTTGACTCACGAGGAAAAAAACCTTGTTGAATGAGATTATTCAGAACAAGCAGTTTAGGATAATGAAACCTGACAATACTGGGTGCCTGGTGGTTATGGATACCAATGATTATATAAACAGAATGTTTCATTTCTTATATTCAGATACATATGAGGAGGCTTCAGTCAACCAACTGAACATAGCTTATAGAAATATATATTTGACATTGGAAGAAATGCTACTTGAGAATTTGGTTACTGTTGAATTTAATTTCTTGGTGGTCCATAACCCCAGTATCCCCACCATCTTTGGGATCCCAAAGATTCACAAAGTTTAGATGACCTGCTGATGCATCCTATTGTGGATGCCAAAGCATCTAAAACCTTTTGTCTTGCCAAGTATATTGACTTTCACAAAAAGATGTATTAGAGAATCATGGTTGCCTATTGAAGGATTCATGGGATTTTCTAACAAGAATTTCTAATGAGATGTTTAGTGAGGGTCCGATATTTGTTGCAATAGACATTCAGGACCTATATTCTGTCATTCTCTATGATTTGAGTATTGAATGGTCCTATGAATTTGTTTTTTTTTACCAACCTTGATAAAGGGTTGGTTAGTGAGTTGAGAGTTTTTATGGACATTGTTTTAGAAAACAATTTTTTTGTATTTGAAAACCAGTTATTTAGACAGAAGATGTTGGTAGCCATGGTGGTGGTGTGTGCCCCCATGTTTGCTAATGCAGTTCTTGCCTATTGGAAGACCCATTTTGTGATTAATTCCAAATTCAATGATAGCTGAGTGTTTTATGGACAATTTTTGGAAGATGTGATTTTTTTTATGGACTGAAAGAGAGAGTAAGTTACAGGAATTTTATGATTATTTGCACACCTCCACTGATTTTTGTGAGGTTCACAATGGATGTTCAGACTAATTCAGTAAATTTTATTGATATTACTATTAGGAAAAATACAATAAAGAAGTGTTTTAAATCAACAATCTATCGTAACCCTACATACTCCAATTCTTTTTTTCATTTTGACAATATGCACCCTATTCATCCGAAGAAGGTCCTTGTGAAGGAACAGAATATAAGGTTGGCCAGGATAGTCACTGATGGCATTGAACTTCAATTGGAATGTGACAAAGTTATGAATATGTTTAGTTTGAGAGGATATCCTGAATCCCTTTGATGGACATTTTATCAAAAGTTAATGAGAAAAGAAGGACAGGCCATTTTACACAGTTATTAGATTCTAGGGATAAGGTGGTACTTAGTTATGCACAAAGAGAAGAAGACGTGCATGAGTATAGCAGATCCCTCATTTTCACATATAATAATGATTTCTTTGGGTTGAAATCTTTTATTAAAAGGAACTGGTGGGTTTTTGGGGTGGAACATGAACATTTAGAGGCCGTGGGTAAAAGGCCAAACATTGTTTACAAGAAAGATTTTTGTGTTAAGACTCTGCTGGAAAGACCAGTGAGGGACGTGTGACATGGACGGATGGATAAATGTGGCCACTGTTCCCAGTGCTCATACATTTGGGAAGGGACATCTTTGGCGATAGAAGGTTACACTGAGATTGATATTCCAAGGAAATTTTATTGTGGCAGTATGGGTGTAGCATACTTGGCCCTCTGTGACCATCGCAGTGCATTATATATAGGTAAGATGAAGCCTAGTCAGAGGAAAAGGGTTTAGCAACACCTTTACAACATTAAGAAAAAGGATGGAAGGAATGCACTATACAAGCATATAGAAAAAAACGCATTTCATAGATTCAAATTTTTAGTTATCGATCAGGTAGGCCTAGGGCAGAAAGGTGGACCAGTGGATGATTTTTTTGAATATCAAGAACTAAGATGGCAGTTAAGAACTAATGCCACTGTATACCCTGGTCTGAATTAAACTACCTCTTTGTCTAGTATTTCAAAACTGAGAGCTACGTTTTATTAAATCAATAAATAAATAAAAAATAAATAAATAAGTTGTTTTTAAAGGAAGTACATTTTTACGCATCACTGGTCATGGTTTATCTGGTTAGGAATGTATTTTATGTATGCAATGATTATTTATGCTTAATATGTTATAACATCCTTTTTTTAAGGTTTTATGTGGTGTGTGTGGTACTAGCTTAAATAGTGTCCATGGTGACTGAATGGGGGATGGGATTAGTAAATTAACTGATTAATATATAAAAGTGAGTAGTTGTTGTAAAGAGTTGTCCAGTTGTACCAAGGATAAAAGTGCTTAATAAAGTGTGTTTGTGGACTTAAGGTCTGAAGTTTTTACCTCCTTTTTTTGTTCTTCTTTAATCCACAATGTATCAATTCTTTTACATTTCAAAATGACATGTTCAGTAGTTTCTTCTTTATAACAATAATTACATATTCTTTGATTTTTTTTAATATGGCATGTTTGCTTTGACTAGTAATTTGCTTATCACCAGTCTCCATAAAAAAATCATGACAAACTACTTTCTGTTTTAAATCTATCATTTCTTGCTTTTATAGCTCTGATTTTCACTTCTATCCATTGGTATACATAAAAATATTTCACCATTACTTTTTATACCACTTTTTTTCTTTCATCTTCTAAAGCTTCTATACTTATATTCCACATTACGATTTTCTCTTTATATGCTTTCATTTCTGCATTCATATACTACTTTACTCTTCTACAATGTTTCATCATTTTATATTTGTTTCCAAATAATACACTTATTAAATTACCATTTTTTTCCTTTAACCATTTAAGTATTTTATATAGATATAACAAAATTGCGAATACCTCTGGGTTTATAAATCTTAAACCATCATCCTCTTTTGCAAAATGTAATACACCTCTCTTTATAGGATTAAGATGAGATCCCCATATAAGGGGGAAGATAGTATTAATAGTACCTTTTTCAATTAACAATGGCATGCTAAATACACTAGCTACATATAAAATATTTTCTAATACAACAGAGTTAAGCAAATAAAATTTTTTAAAGAAAGTTTAAATGACTTCCAAAAAGAACACACATTTCTGATTTTTTATAATGTTTTCCCATTGTAGAAATATAACATTTTGTTTTCCAGAAGTAATACCTAATAACTTTATTTCCTGAGAGCTGAATTCAACATCTTTAAACTTACCTTCATGCCCTAAACCTTTACTTTTTTCTATGTTCACACACATGCCAATTTTATCTAAACACAAATTCAACTTGTTTATAACGTCTTTAATTCCATTTAAATGCTTGGCAACTAGAATGATGTCATCTACATACAATAAGGTTATAGGTATATCAATTCCTTCCTTTGTTCTATATCTAACATTACTATCTACTCAATTAATATAACTAGTTATTGCATTCATAACTGGTGAAAATATAATGTTACTAAAAGGGCATCCTAGCCTTATAGCTCTTTTAATACTTATTTCTACACTTAGCCATCCATTAATCAAAACTTTAATTTTGTTCAGTTTGTATGCTGTAACACACACATTTCTTATTTTTGTACTTAAACTATAAGCTTTGAATATATCCCATAGCATGTTGTACTGAATAGTGTCAAAAACTTTGCTTAGATCTCCTACCATAATTAATATTTTTATTTGTCTATTTAGCATGTCATCAACAATTTCTCTAAAATTCATTAATAATTATTGACATCCTTTTCTTTTAACAGTATATATTGAATCTAATAGAATATTCTTAAGTTTTGATTCCATTCTTTTCTGTAGTATTTTCATAAAGATTTTATAAAAAGTATTATTCAAAACAACAGGCCTCCAATTTCATATATCTTTTCTCTCACCTTTTTCCATACAAAGAAAAGCAGTCCAGGTTGGAGCAAAGAAACACAAGAACTAGATGATCCAGATTTATTAAAATAAGTTTAAGTTCTTTCGTCAGAGTGTAGCTAAAGACTTCTTCAGAAACAACATTACACACAATAATGTCTTCATATATACCCCTCCTAAAAGGTAATATGTGACAAGAATAACCAATACAAATAGGCCTTAATATTTGAAATAAAACCAGATAAGACCCATTTCACCAAATATATGTATTCTTTTCTGTTTGACGGGACTTTTTATGATGAGACGTCTATTAATATAGTGCACATTTCATACTCTAGAATTGATTGGTTACTTTAGGACATGGTGGATCAAGAACAGATTACTTTAGATGAATGGCCTTTTTTGATAGTAAAGTATCCTACAATATCTTCTATTTTTGGCCTACCTAAAATACACTTGGGAGATCCGCCTATGAGACTGATTGTAAATGGTTCAAAATCAAATACTCATCCCTTGGCTAGGTTTTTGATTTAAAACTCAAAAAGGTTTTAGAGGGTTTTCTGCATATTTGAAAGGCCTCATGGGACTTTCTAAGCAAGTTGTCAAAAGTTAAATATGCAGATGATTTGATTTTTTGGGTCTATATTAAGTCAGTGAAATGGCATAACAGCAAATGCCATTTTGCCGACACATATAGAATGAAATCTCACAACAATGACAGCTCAGGTCAGCAATTTTTTTCCCAAGGAAAAAAAATCACTTGGCCTGAGCCATGACATTGTCCTTTACCCCATTGTAGTGTGATACTGGAGTTGTTATATTTAGTTAGGGGATGTGGAGGGCATAGCCCCCCATTCTGCTATGTTTTAAGTCATATGTTTTGTTTTATGGTCTACCAAGGTGACCTGGGGTTTCGCTGTTGTGGAATTTCATTGTTTATGTGTTGGCAAAATGGTATTCGCTGTAATGCAATTTTGTTGACTTAATATAGACCTGATGTTTTTGTACTATTGATGTGGTTAATTTATTTAATGTGATACCCCATGATGTTGGTTTAGAGTGGGTCTATGAATTCTTAGTTTAATTAGGGTCTTTTCCAACAACAAAATTATACCTTATATGTACTTATGGTACTAGTGTTGAAGCATAATTTTGTTTTAACTGGGGGGCACTATTTTTTACAAAAGAAGGGTGTTGCAATGGGGGCATCATGTGCCCCCATTTTTCCTAACATTGTGATGTTACAATGAAAAAGGAAATATGTCCTTGGGAAATTTGGGATGTTACCACTTTGGGAATTGTATATGCACTTCCTGGATGACATTTTTATTGTATGGAATAAGTCTGAAGGTGAATTACAATTATTTCTTCACTATTTGAATCAAACTAGTTCCTTCCTTACATTTACTACTAAATGGAGCCACAGTGAAATTTCATACTTGGATGTTCATCTAATGAAAGATGTTACCAGCAAGAGATTGATTAGTAACATTTTTAGAAAGCCCTCCCATTCAAATGGCCTCTTGCATTATGAGAGTTGTCACCCTGTATTTCAAAAAAGAGTCATTGTCAAAGGGCACTTTGTGCATTTGACTAGAATGGTCTCTGAAGATGAGACCTTTGAGAGGAAATGTAAGATCCAGACAGGTATGTTGACAGCTATGGTGTTATCCCAAAAGTTGATTACTGATATATATGTTGAAATTAGTCAGAAAGGGGCTTGTGGGTATTATGTTCTCCTGCTTATTGTTGGCATTGACGATGCAACTAACTTAGCAACTGTAGAAGTTGGTCTTTGTCATTCATTACTACACATTCCCCTGAGTGTTACCATGTTTACAAGATTTTAAGGAAAATTAGAACTTTTTTTGTTACAGTGAGTTTAAGGACATTGTTGGAATGGTCTCACAATAGTTTATAGGAAGGGGAAGTGTTTCAAGGAAATGTTAGAAGGTGGTGGTACATTTGATCCTGTAATTACCTCTAGAAAAAATGATACATACAAATGTGGTTTTTGCAACCAATGTAAATATCTTATTGAACAGGAAGCAACTATTGTCAATGGAATTTATGTGCACACTAAGTTTTTTTGCTATTGCAACACCACTGGTATTATATACTTAGCTCTTTGTAAGCGATGTAATTGTTTTTATGTTGGAAAGACCCAAAGAAAATTTAGGGAGAGTGTTTATAAACATATCATGGATATTAAGAAAGGTAACAAAAACAATGGCCTTTCGAAACATGTATCTGAAAACCCGAAATATGAGTTTGGCTTTATGGGGTTAGATGTGGTTTTTAAAAGTGTAAGAGGAGGCCCTTGAAATGACCTCATTGAATATAAAGAACTTAGATGGCAAATTAGGTTAAATGCTTGTGTGCATCCTAGCCTCAAAGACTCTTTATCTATTGCCAGCATTCTTAAACTTCGCTCTTATGTGGTGTGATTTATTAGAATATGTGAATGTTGTTATTGACATTTTTATTTCTTTATTATGTACATATAATTGGTGAAATGGGTCTTATTTGGTTTTATTTCAAATGTTAGAACCTATTTGTATTGGTTGTTCTTGTCACATTTTGCCTCTTAGGAGGGGTATATATGGAGGCATTATTGTGTGTAATGTTGTTTCTGAAGAAGTCTTCAGTTGTACTCTGAGAAAAGTGTTTAAACTTACTTTAATAAATCTGGTTAATCTAGTTCTGGTGTTTCTTTGCTCCCACCTGGACTGTTTTTCTCTTTGTTTTGGTTCACCAGTTTGTTGGAAATTTCTTTTACCATACAAATTCAAAAATGTCACTACATACGTCTTTATATTTAAATTCACCTTTAAACTACTCCTTTAATATTTCTGCGAAATACATATTTTGACTTGCTGTCATGTTCTTATACATTTAATATTCTAAGTTATCCAAACCTGCTGCTGTATGTTATTTATCTGTCTTAATATTATATCCAGTACTTATAATCTTATTTTTTTCTAAATCTATATTTTCTTGCTAAGAGAAAGTTCTTATTTTCCATGATATCCTTTGTTCTCTAATAATGTCTTTAAATAAATCGTTTATATGTTCTACAACAATATACATCATATCTCTTTAGTCTTTCTGTGCTATCCATTTTTTGTCTATAAAATGTTTCATTTTACTATGTTCCATAAATATTTTATTTAAATAAAAAGCTATCTGTTCTTTTTTACTGTGTAGGAAATATATTTTTTTATACTATGGGTCGTCTATTTTTTCTTGATTCATTGCATATAACTCTTGTTCTTTCTTCAAAAATTCATTTACATTCTGTTCTAACTTTTTAAGTTCTTCACTTAACTTACTATAACTGTTTATCACTCCCTTTCTCTTTTTAACTTGCCATCCTTGATAATGTTTTTATATTTTCTTTTAAGACATCCACCATTCAGACCATTTTTTATAGAACTGTTGCATACTTATGTGATTTTTCCCATAATTATAAATGTCTTTTTTCACCCTCACCTACCCACTTGACTTCATTAATTCTTTTTTAAAGCTTTTCCTATCTTAACATTCAAATAAAAAAAAATCTGAATCCAAGTCAGCAGCAAGAAAAATGATAAGGTCAGACTAAAGACACAGTAACTGATTTATTAAGCACTTTTGTCTGCATATATTTAGGAACTTCATCAGAATACGACATATAGAAAAAAAGCACAAAACAAACTCCATCCCCAAATCATGTGGTACAAAGCAACCAAGACACTACATAGTTTTAGAAAACCAAACCACTAGGTTCACAAGGGTGAATTGGTTTTCTAACACTTTATTATATTGGTTGCCTTGTATTACCTGATTTGGGGAGGGAGTTTAAATATTTGTCATTTTTGTATGTGTTTTATTCTGATGAAGTTGCTGGATATATGCAGATGAAAGTGTTTAATAAATTGGTTGCTGTGTCTTTATTCTGACCTTGAGCATTTTGCATGCTGCTGACTCAGTTTCAGATTTTTATTGGGTTGTTTGCATTTTGCAATGGTTCCTATCTTTACATTACTAACTTCATCTCTGAATTCTATCCAAATAGCTTTATGGTCTGAAAACATGTGTCTAATCTACCTTCACTTTTAATTTTACATCCTTCTGAAAGCAAAAAATAGTCTACATGTGTTCTATATATTCCTCTACTACATGTCCTTCCATATTTTTCTTCCATATTCTTAACTTCCCATGTCTTATAATGTCTATAACTTTTTTTTTTTACATCCTTCCTTTTCTTTTTGTTTCTCAAGTTACAGTTGAAGTCTCCTACTATAATACCTTTCAAATTCATGGCAATGTAAGTCAGTATTAAGGTAAACATATCTTCTCTTTCTTTACTATTTACTTATACATATAATACAATTATTCTGTAGACTATATCTCTCCATCTAACATCAATAACCATAATCTTACTCATTAAAATTATAGTAATAGCAAGCACCTTAACTGTCTTTTTCACAAGTACAGCTATTCTTGCACATAAATCTTGTCCTAAATTCCAGTATATCTCATTACCCTACAGACATTCTACTTTAAATCTTTCTTCTTTCATTAAAAATTTTCTGTCCTTTGGTATAATGATATCATTGTCACATTTTTTACATCGGTCTATAATAGCTAGTGTGTTAACATTCAATGCTAATATCCTGCAAATACCATTATTTTTATTTAGAAAAAAACTAAATGAAAACTCCAGACAAGCTAAACTAAGCATAAGAAACATAGGGTTGCTATACCCAGCTGATATCCCAACTAACAAATTAAAACAAAGAGTTAGAAAATCGCACTGAAAAACCAATTAGAAAAAACTAAATGAAAACTCCAGCCAAGCCTGAACTTCCAATGAGTGACCTCCCAAACCTCCTGTAACAGAGGCACATGAGATATATGCAAAAGACCCTTATGAGCATCAGGTTTTTCAGCTATATGGCGATTCTGATTGCCCATGACTTTTACATTTGAAGTCATTTTAATGGACAATTTCAGGCCAATAAAGCCAAAGCCCACTAGCTATGGATATGCATATTTTGGCCTTGTTATGACCTCGTCAGCATAGCATAAGCAGAGTGTTTGACTAAGCATAAGAAACACAGGGTTGTTGTACCCAGCTGATGTCCATTACCATTAGGGTGACTGCAAAATATCCCAACTAACAAATTAAAACAAAGAGTTAGAAAGTCACAAAAGTCAGAAAAAACTAAATATAATTTTCAGCATTTAATTATTTCTGATATTATTCTAATATAATTTCCCTCTTTTTACTTTTTCTTAAATCAAAATTAAAATTCCCCACTAACATTATTTCCATATTCACTCCACTCCAACAAAATTTAAAATTTTATTAAACACTGTTTTTCTTTTTTTCTTGTATCTTATGCATATACTGCAAGAATTATATAAACATTTTTTCCACCTTATGTCTATCACAGTTATTCTACTCAGTTCTACTATAGTATAATCAAACACTCTTATTGTTCCTTGACATAATATACCTAATCCTCTGCATATATATTTTCCCATATTCCATATAACATCACCATCCTAGAACTCTTCTGTTTGTAAACTTTCTTCTTCTTCTATTAGTATTCTTGTATCTTCTAGTGTAGTGACGTACATATCAAGTGTTGAACACCAGTCCAATACACCCCAATTTTCTTTTAATATTTTTTATACTATTAACATTTATGTGTTTATATCACGTTATCGAAAGATGAAAATAGCGAACGCTATTTCAGCGGCCCCCAAAACATCTAAACATGAAAATATCGAACATTTAGAACAGCAATTTTTTTCCCATGGAAAAAATTTGCTGCTCCGAAACACATACGCACAACACAAGCACATCAAACAAAGAGCAACCACACACATACACTTAAATTCCTACATCTAACGCTACACTAAACTAAACATAGATGACTATCTACCCACTTACCTTAACCCAAACCCTAAGGTCCGTCACTATCGCACACTCACTTAACCTGTGCCCTAACCATAACTCACTTAACCCGCCCCTAACCCTAACGTACAATCACACACTTACCTGAAGCCAACCTGTAACTTTCCACCACAGCACTAAGAATAGCGAAGCCACAGAAACGGCCAACTGAATTCTTTCCCTAGGAAAGAATTTGCTGTTCTGCAGATTTGCTATTTTTAGCTTTCGCTGAATAGTGTTCGATATCAAAACATTCAAGTTTTAATACTTCGATGTTCTGATATATACCCACATTTATAGCCAAGATTTTCACCTTTCTTCCTATATAAATCGTCTTCCCATTCTAATTCTACCCTTTGCTGCTTTTATATTTTCTTTCACAACTATAATTTTAAACTTCCTTTTCCTATCTTTTACCTTTTTCGATATGGAATTCTTTTTTCTTTTAACTATTCTCCAATTGGTATATTCATCTTTATTTGACTCTTGTATAATTCTCTACACTTCGTTTTTTTCCTTTTTTCATACACTGATTTCTCTTCCTTATTATTTCCTTCTACTATTAATTGTTCTTCATGTTCATCTTCTAAATTCCTTGTATATTATGTTCACATTTCTGCCTTTTCTTTTGTTCTTTAACTTCTATGTTATCTTCACAATCACCAATGTGTGTCTTGTCTGTCCAGTTTTTCTACATATATCACATTTCTACGCTTCATTCCCTGATTTGCCACAAATCAAGCACTTTCTTTTGTCACAATTACTAATTAAATGCTCTTTTCCAAAACAGAAAACATATTTTCATTTGTCCCTTATATTTTTCAATACCCCTATTTTCTTCTACACATCATGCTTATAAGATGTATATTTTTTCATTTTCCATTTTCAAAATTATTCCACATTCCCAACCCCAGGTCCACAAACCTCTATCATCAAAACTTTTTGTATGTCCATGACACCTTTACATAAAGTCTTTAAAATGTCTTTGGCCAGTCTCAAACAAAACATCACAGTAAGTGTCTTTATCCATCTGAAACTGCACAAAACTTTTTTGCCTCTCTGTTATATGTTTGTATCACATATAAATTCCACGGATTACAATTTCTCTTCATTTCAAATTGGTTCTAAAAATTTCTCCATATTTTGGCCAGTTTCAAACAGAACATCACAGTAAGTGTCTTTATTAATATCTGTAAGTGCTCTTACCTCCTTAGAAGTGATATCTAAAGGTGGTATTGCGTTGTCCCAAAACTCATACCTTTCAAGTTCTTTTTCTTCTTTACTGCTCAGTCTTACCAAGAATTTCTTCCTTGTTGTCTCTTTTGTCCTCTTCTGGTCTCTACCTTTCCTTCACCATCTTCTTTTCTGTCACAATATCTACCACCTCCTCCTCTTGGATTTTATCCATAATCTCTCTCCACAAAGCTGCTATCTTACTCCCTGGCTCGCTTTAGCTCAACATATACTTCAGATAAACATCCTGCAACCCTCCATGTTGAAGGGTTGTAAACATCTATCCATCCTGTGATACATCTTGAAACAGCGTTTCCTGAAACACCATTTCAGAATCCTGTGCATTCACTTTCAACTCAACACTCTGCTTTAGTTGTGTCTGACCTGACCACTCCTCTTTTCTTTCGCTCTCTACAATAACATCATTCTACAAAAGATGGGACTCCATCACAACCAAAGCAATTTCCTTTGCCAACCATCTCCTTAACTCCTTCTTGACTCGCCATAATTCTTCCTGCATCTACAAGATGCCACCATGCAAATGACCAGAATGAGGAAGTACAGTTGGAAACTGCATCCCTGTAAGATACAGAGTAGGAGAAGTTCCCTTATGCTCTAACCAAATACCACCTTGATTTTCCCCAGAAAATAGACCACCAGTCTTGTAGGACTAACATAGTAAAGACAGGATAAATAAATTAATAAAAAATACAACTGTAAAACCAATTGTAGTTTTAAAAATGGTGAATAATGGTAGAAGTTGTTACCTTCCTAGAAAGACATCTTCTACCCTGGATATTTGTACCAGGCATCCTGGAATTCACTTATTTTTTTTCTTCCTTGATGAATGATTTTTCTGGGGAATGCAGATTATGGGCATCAGTAGTGCAGACACCTATACTAAATATAATAATGACATACTGTGAGTGGATGACTGATATGAGAACACTTTTGTTCTGGTGACAGATGGTCAAATATCAGTATCCTAAATATGACAGGTCACATCTGCTTTTTTCTGTGATTACAGTTTGCCTAAGATCAGTTTCCTTGTACCGTATTATATAAACTCTTCACAAGCCTTTGACTTCAATTGTAGCTCCTAGTGAAAGGAGTAGAATGCAACCTCCCCCCAATTATCAGATTCATGAGTGTGTGAAGAGTCCACAGCATGTACAAATCAATTGTTTTCACCTCTCTGATACAGTTGATGAGGATTTCACTTTTATTTGCCTTCCTACTAGATAGTGCCTGGTTTGGAGAAATCTTGAATTCAATGAGAAACTATTTAAGTCAAACACAAAAGACCTTTTTTCTCTTTTTTTCTAAATAGAAGGTATGACAAGTTCCTGAAATTTAAAACAATTCATTTGACAATACCCATATCTGTCCTTATTTTCATCAAATACAAACATACTTGTCCAAAAAACCTAATTCACATCCATCTGCTCTAAAAAAGTTAATTGTCGTTTTAACTAGTACAGATGCAGATTATTTATGTTTCTTTTTTTCTTTCTTTTTATATAGATTAACTGGTTTATGGGCAATTACTGCTCTGCAAAGCATTAGAAACATAGAAAAAATAATCTGTCTAAAAGTTCTCTCCGCCATCAGGGAGAGTAACAAAAGATATACCAGAGGAGACTTTGCGTCTGACAATTCAATTATCGACAGTGTTTTCCTTGAAGGTAAAAAGAGCGCTACTCCGCTTGACATATAGTGCACATTTATTCCAGAGGCGAGATATACATTGGGACATGAATGTAACAAACCTATGCATCTGATTTATTTGTTGATAAAGCTTTAGTTCTTTTAACCAGGTATATGAGGTATCATTTCTTTTGCGAAGGAATAGGATATAAAAGAGGGTTGAAACCTTCATGATTTGAATGGCTAGACATAGATCTCTACAGAGCAGTTGGTAAGTAACTGAATACAAAGAAGGGGCTGCCAGTTTGATATGATATCCAAGATTGCTGAGGCCCCTGATCCTTTTAGTTATTAATCTCTGAGGTTTCTCAGGTTGAATGATGTGTTAGTTTTTAACTTCCTGGCATAGGTACAGGAAGATCTGGAGTTATTTTTGGTTTTATTGCTTATTTTAATTTCACACTTTGAGCTTCCCATTGCTTCAAACAGGTATTTACAATGGAATAACCACTAGTTTTAAAGGGAAAGGTCACTAATTTATGGTCTGATTTAATAAAGGAGGAAGATACATATGCAGATGTTCAAAAAGTGGTACTATTTGTGAGGGCTACAGCATTGATATCTGGGCACCTAGTAGGATGAGTAATTATCTGTAAAAGAACATTAACATTTATTATATCAAGAAAGTGCTGGGAATGGTAACCATTAGCAAATGCAGGTCAGACAGATTATTGAGGAATATTTGAAATCCCACAGCAGGAAGGGTGTTAGGATAATGGAAGTTTCATCTAAAGAGTTAAGATAGTTACTGTGCTCAGAAAAACACAGCAATAACTCATAAGGTGGTGAGACAAAACACTTACTCTTACGTTTTGCCGTGTAATAATGAAAATGAGGTCTTTTAATAGGTTAGGCAAAAAATGCATATTCCCATTCCCCAGGATTATCAATTACTACATTCAGACAATGAAGTTAACAGATCAGTATATTCTTACAAGCTGGGGACCTAGCTCAGCTCATCTCACATTTCCATTTGAAAAAAAAATGTCATTACAGCTGGCAAAGTAGGAAACTACACAATTACATGTGAGTATGAGACAATGCATAGAAAAACCGACACAGCAAAGCACCTGTAGAGAGATGAACGCTCCTAAATCCAAAACAAATATAATAAGGCAAATTCGACAAATAGGAGCGAAACGGCCTTCAAAGTGCAACGTCTCCAAAGGATGCTTCTACTGGGTTGAATAACCTTTTGCATCCTTTGGAGACATTGCACTTTGAAGGCCGTTTCACTCCTATTTGTCGAATTTCCCCTATGAGACAATGCATGTTAACTGCGGAACTGCTGTTTTAGAGATAGGGATCAAGAGGCTTGCTTAATCCAGGGATTTTTTTTTCATGGAGATTTAAAAAGTCTGTTATTACAGCAGCCCCGTGATACATATCTGATTTGGTTTTCCTTCTCAAAAAGTAGCCACAGGATATATATTTTTAATTTGAATTTCACTCTCAAAAAGTCCTAATCAGGTAGATTAGAATTATATAGGAGAATATGAAGGGATGAGAGGAATGTAGAATGCAAATCAGATTGGTAGCATTCTCATTATAAATGTTTGTAGAGATGATCCATGTCTGTCTCATCCCTTTTATAGGAAGTAGATCAGGAAACATCTATTCGACCATAATAGACATTATTAAAAGAGTAGAGGAGACTGATAAGCAAAACATAAGACATCCTTTAAGAGAAACTGGAACAAGATATATTTTTAAATACCAGTAGAGACAACCCAATCCATTATCATTCTCACCCCAACTACACTACTCCCACTATGAGGACAGGCCTGTTTTACTATGGAAGTGTCACATGTAAAGAGACAAAGGCCCCAACTGCACTACTTCCGCTATGAGGACAGGCCTGTTTTACTATGGAAGTGTCACATGTGAAGGGACAAAGGTCAGCAATGTATCAATAGGTTAAACTTCAAAGTTTCATGGCATACTAGTTCAACAACCTTAGCCTTCTACTCTAAAAGATAGAGAAGGCCTGCACAGCATGTATTTCAGCAGTTACTGAACAGCTAATCCATTAAAGTAATGCTTGTGTCTGGTGGAGGAGGAGGCTTTTTTTAAATATTCCTCTTAGTTGCCAAAAAATAAAACCAAGAGATGTCTATGGTAGATTTCTCAAACTTGAGAAAACTCATAAAAACAAAACAAAGGAAGTTCAAAATGTTGATATCTATAACTATGCTACCTTTTACATCTCAAGATGTTTACATGATGATTTTGGAGATGCAATATGCTTATTTACATATTCACACCCACAAGTCATGCAGGCAGTTTCGCAAGTTTCATTTTTAAAATTCCTGCTGTCTGTATACTTTCTTGCCATTTGGTCTTTTCACTGCAAGATGAGTATTCACAAAGTGCCTTTTAGTAGTCTTTGCGTAATATCAAATAATAAGAAATCTGGTTGTTTGTCTTATTTAGCCCATCTCTGTTTAAATGCATGATTTAATACTGAAATTGATCCTGCAGTGTTTTCAAAGTTTTGGTGTTTCTATCTATTAACAGAAATCAAATCTGACACTTTTTCAGTCAGAGAACTATTCTAGACAATAAGATCTCCAAATAATGTAATTACACTAGAAGAGTACAAAATGAAAGATGAACTTCTTTCTTTAGTCCTTCCAGCAAAATAAATTCATTACAATAATAATTTAAAGACTCTGAGTTATATGCATGTACCCATGCCAAAGATATCCTGTTAAATTATGCATAAGACTCAACAAATTTCCATCTCAGAAACTTATAGGTCCAGAGCTCTTGACCTTCAAATTACACTCTACTGATGTATCCTTGTTTAGGGAATTCCTGTGGTGACATCACCAGTTCTCATGTAAAAAGGCCTCCACCTTCTTTAATCTAATCCCATATCAGAAGCTTAGCTTGCTTTCATCAGAATTTTCTTACAGGAGCTCATCTCCAAACCCTGAAAGTACAAGGCTTGTGATCTACAGGTCACGGGGAAACAGCATATGTAATTCAAATAAGTACTAGCCATGTATCATTCTAACAGTCTCTGAGCTAGTTCTGGAGGCAAGCACCCTATAGACTGCTATTGAGAATGATGTGATGCATTAACAAATGTGGAGGTATACATCCTTAATTAGATTTAGAGGCTAGCAGTGATAGTCTGGAGGAGGCACTTGGTACAGCCATAAGACTGGAAACTATTTGCATTTCATCTCTTCAACACATCCTCCCAGACACTCAAGGAGAAAAAAATCATAATCTCTTGTAGTTGGAATTTAGACAGGAATACATTTTTTATTACAGAAAAATAAAGTTGTGCCATTTAATAGTGGATCTTTTTACATTTTGTTACAGATCACTATCTTCCAATGTTCTTTTAGTGGCTACCACACTCTTTAGCTCTCACAAATAATGCATTTTCCATCAAACTGAATTAAGGAGTAATGCATACTTTCCTTCAAGAACTTCTAATTTTAAAACTACTTATGTCTATGAAGAAAGGAGGAGTTGACTCTCATGCTAACATTTCCTTTGTAGGCAAAATGACCACAGTTTATTTTGTTAACACAAATGCAAGAAACATAGTACATAGCCATGTTACTTCATAGTAAACCGTTAATGCTGCCTAATGCAAATATGCTACAGTGAGATGCATGTCTCTCTGTCTGTCAGCTTGCAGAATCTATGATTGATATAGTGTAACTCTTTTTTTTTCTACAGATATTTTGACTGCTGAAAAACCTGCCACCAATAAGCCCTTTGTTTCTAAACTGGATAGACTTTCTCACTGGTGTGACAATGATGCTAAGGTTCATAGGTTCATAGGTTCATAGGTTCATACTAGGCTATCTGCCCGAGGGCATTTACAAGCCTAGCCCATAGTTTTGTGGCTTACGCCACCCCTTTAGTATGGGGAACTATACCCATTATTTTGCTGTGCCTCTGTTGAGCAGTGACACTGAGGTAATCCCTGGGGTATATCTGCGATCTCCCATCCATTGGTCAAGATTTCTCTTGAACAAGGCCAGCGAGGTGCTCTGCCTCACATATACCGGGATTTTATTCCACAGCATAGGGAGTCTTTGGGTGATGAATCTATCCCTCCAGCACGCCCTATTAATAGCCGTGTCGAGGTTTAAGTCTCCCGCCTTGTGGCTCTGACGGATCTATATTTTTGAGGTGAAGCATATTCATCAAATCTGGGTTTGACATGGCCTTGTATGTTAGGCAAAGGTCACCTCTGAGCAGCGGTAGCGTTTACTGAATAGAGCTGGAGTTCTTTCAGTCGGGCAGGATAGGACAGATGTTTGAGACCCTTTATCCTTTTGGTGAGGAACTTTTGTGGCCTCTCCAGCTGCTGCAAGTGTCGGGTCAGATACATTCCGAATGGGGCATTGTACTCAATCATTGGTCTGATGAGTGATGAGTATAGGGAGACTATGACCTCCCTTGATCTAGATGAGAATCCCTTCATGATAAGGTGGGCAATGTAGAAGGTCTTCCTAACTACTTTAGCTACATTGGTGTCAAATGACAGACTACTATCAACCTGGGTCCCCAGGTCCCTGATAACTTCTTCTGTACTCAGTGGATTGCCATCTATTTGGTAGCTAGGGGTAACCTTGTTTTTCCCGAAGGGTATGACTATGCATTTTTTGGCATTTAACTTTAGGCCATGGCTCTGGCACCAGTTATCCGTTTCTGTGAGACCCTTCTGAAGGATATCTGTGTCAGATGTGTTTTCTACTATGGCCCAGTTTGCAGTCATCTGCAAACTTTGTCAGCCATAACCCTCCTGTGTTTGCTTGTACTGGAAAAGTAGATGCCAAACAAGAGTGGGCCCAGGACTGAGCCCTGTGGTACACCACTTGTGACAGGCTTTGAGTCTGACATGGCGCCAGCAACTCTGACCCTGTGGGTTCTGTCACTCAGCCAGTTTGCAACCCATCTTGTGATGTATGGGTTAACATTTAAGCTGATGAGTTTTTCAATGATACCCGAGTGGGGTATTGTATCAAAGGCCTTCGCCAGATCGAGGTAGGCTGTATGGACTGCCTTTCCTCATCAATGGCTTTGGTGACTGTTTCAAAAAGTCAACCAAGTTTAGAAGGCATGATCTGCCTTTGACAAAGCCAAACTGGGATGGATCCAAAGTCTGCAAATTCCCTATGTCTTTATTTATGAGGTCCATTATGATCCTCTCCATGGCTTTGCAGATAAGGCTTGTCAAGCTAATGGGCCGGTAATTTCCAGGGTCGGTGGAGGCACCGCCTTTGTGAAGTGGGACCACAGTTGCAGTGCGCCACTCCCTGGGTACGTATCCAGAGGTAAGACTATGATTAAACAGCTGTCCTAGCTGTGGGTTTAATTCCTCGTTGAGTTCGTGGAGCACACAGCCGGGGACACCATCAGGTCCCATGGATGCTGTGTTTTTTGCTTTGGAGAGAGCAGTTCTCACTTGGGCGTTGGAGATGTTTGGGGGGCTGCAATCGCTTGGTATAGATATCTCTCCTTTTGGGGGAGAGGGGAGAAGTTTGCACTGAACCTGTCAGCCAGTATGTTGGCAATGTCTGTAGGATCAGTAATCTTCACATCATTTTGAACTAGTTCTGAGCATATCTGGGAGTTTACTCCCAGGTTTCTAACATAGCTAAAGAAGGCCTTATGATTGTCTTTTGAGTATTTAGCTATTTTTCTCTCAAAATTTGCTTTGGATGATTTTATGAGAGCTCTTAGTTTTTTACTTATAGTGATCAAGGGTGTCTTACCTTTTAAGGATTTTGCTCTATCTTGTAGTAGCTTCCTCCTTTTGTTGTAGAGTTTGTTTATGGCTGGGGTCCACCAGAGTGGATGGTTGCCTTTGGTACAAAGAGTCTTTGTTTTGCTTGGGATTGCCTTATCCATGCAGTCCTGCAGGTGCTGGTAGAAGGCATTTGTAAGTGATTCAGCGGCTTGAGTACTGTTTTCCGTCGGCTCGGGGGCCTTAAAGGAGACCACACTAGTCTTTAGAAGTGTGAAGTCGGCTTTCGAGAAGTTCTTTACTGTGGTCTTTTTATTTCAGGTGGGGTGGGATGAGGACCTCCAGCGAGATTAGTTTGTGATCTGATCTCACCAGTGAGGGGTATACTTCCGGTGTTGAACATTGTGCTCCCATGTTCGTGATGATGAGATCAAGTATGTTTTCTCCTCTTGTGGGGATGGTGACTAGTTGTTCCATGGCATTTGAGTTTATGAATTCCAGGAACTTTTGGGCTAGGGTGTTTGGGCTTGAGTAGTGTTCCCAGTCTATATTAGGGTAATTGAAGTCACCTAGTATGATGGTGTTTGGTGATACATTTATCCCCTCTAGTGTTTTCAGGAAGGCCATGTGAGGTTCCTGAGTTTGTGAGGGTGGCCTATAACATGATACAATTTGCAGAGCAGTCTTGCCTATGGTTAATTGCACCTGGATGGTCTCCGATGCATCGTGCGTTGCCACCAGTCTTGAGGTGTGGGTGTCTTTGATGAATATGGATACCCCTCCTTTCTTGGTATTGTCCGGATTTTGGGGCCGGAACGCATGATAAGAGGTAAAACCTGATAGTGCTGGGGTGCTCTCAGGAGCCTTGAACCAGGTTTTTGTCACTGCACAGACATCGATGTTCTCCATACTGAGAAGGGCCTCGAGTGCGTGCATTTTGAGATTTAGACTTCTGGCATTGAGCAGCATTACCCTTAGTTTTTTCCTTTTTTGTGTTCTAGGGTGGTAGGTTTAGAATTTGAGCCTTGCCTAAAAAGGCACTATGGGGGTGGCAAGAGCCTTTGCCAATATCCGAATCCCAGGGTGACAGGTGCAAGCCGTCCCTTGAAGCAGCGTGGCTTGTCCAGCATGTCATCCCAGGCAGACAGACATTGGATCCCCTTTGAATGACACCAGAGTTCAAGCCAATTGTTAAAGCTGATCATCTTATCTCTGTATTGTGGCATCATTCTTGGTGAAGGTAGGATACTGCTCAAGGTCAGGGTCATACCTGCCTGGGCTACATAATCAGAGAGCTCCTCAATGTCTCTTTTCATGTAGTCCAAGGAGGTACGTCTCAGGTCGTTTACACCAGCGTGGACAATGACTGAGTCATATTTGTACCTGCTGTTGAGAGACCTGAGTGCTTGCTATGTGGCGGACTCTAGCGCCCGAAACGCACCTTACTGTGACCTTGTGCTTACTCAGTCTGGTGAGCGGGACGCCAGTGTGTCTGACTATGGAGTCACCAATGACTAGTGTGTCTGGCATTGTGTTTGGCCTTAAGGGCTGTGACTGTTTGACACTCTGACTGTGAGGTCTATGTGTTGCAGGTGTTGTGTTCTGAGGTGGTGGTTGTTTGGGTGTCTGCTTTGGTGGCCTCTGCTGTTTTGGTAGATTTTTGATCAGAGCCGCCGAGTATGTCTTTGTGTGTTTATGTGTATGATTTGAGGTTGTGATGGTACTATGTGAGACTGGGTCTATAGTGTGTGTGGTAACCTTCTCCTCCTGACTGGTCTTGCCAGTCCTATGTTGAGAGAGCTCAGCCTCCAGTTTGGCCGTATAGTTGCATCTCTCGCATGTATTTGTGTTTTGTGGGAGGAGGAGAGGGTTGTTCAGTGTACATGAGGCAATTGTAACATTGCCTCAATATTCCCAGGTTCACCAGCTGAGCAGGAGAGGACACTAGCAACTGATCCCTCGACATGCTAGAAGGACTAGACAAAAAACTTTAAAAGAGATTCCGGGGACGGAGTGACCGAGAAATGGGGTTTGCCTTTTGGGGTGCTATCTATAAGAGTGCCGTATCAAGGTAATAAGTACTGTAGGAGCAAGTGCTAGGTTTAACAGATAGAGAAAAGTCTACTTGGAGTCAAGTAGAGATGATCTTTTTTAGGTATTAGAGAAAGTGCTAGTAACAGGGATGCTTAAAGGTAAGATTGAAAAGAATGCACTCTGCAGTGTGCACTAGAGAAGTTAGATATGAAAGTAGGTAACTTGAGTTTTACCTGTTTAAAAAGTTAAGGTTTAGTGGAGAGTTACTATTTTTAAAACAGCAAGATGGACTGAAAGGGGTGGTTACTTTTGTATTTTGGTACTATGAAATACTGTAGGATGGCCAATAAATTTAAATAATTGAAGGGGTGGGATTTCAAAAGTGATGGTTTTGTGATTACTCACATAAGCCAGTGAAAGTAGAGAGAAATGAGATATATGGTCAGATTAACATAAGAGGCGGGCAACTAGAAAGACAGTGGTATTTAACAAGACAACTTAAATGGGTGGGAGAGAGGGAAAAATTCTGCCTGACTCAGAACAGAGAGAGCTGTGGTCTCTTTTGAAGTTTTAATATGCTGTTAAACAGAATGCAAGCAAAACACAAGGTAAAGAAAACAAACTACAGTATTCAAAATATAGAAAGGCAATACAGAAATACAAAAAATAACAGCAAACTAACCTTTCCTTCACAGCAAAGTGTAGCAGAGTCTGGATGAGCCTTTCTGGTAAAAGCATGCATTTTCAAGTACACTGTTACAGGTGCCACCATAGCTTATGTCTTAAGTGAATGTTGGGTTAGCTTGTTCCTCTAGTAAGATTTTAGATGTCTGTTTCTTCCTGATTCCCTTTAAATTTGCTTAGCTGACATCTTCATACCATTCAGTATCCCAAAACATTGGGAGTCTCAATCCTTCAACCTCAAAATAAATTTGGACACTAAATTAAGACTATTTAAAATTCTTTCTCAAAGGATATAACTTGTACTTTCTTACATATCCCTTATATTACCCAGTCACTGATTTCCTAAAATATGCCTACAATATGTAATTTCTTTAAAAATAAATCAAATTAACATACCATAGAGCTGAATTATAAATCCTCTCACCCAAATGCACATATCCCCAACTTACCTAATATTCTTCCTTCAAAATTGTTCTTTTTGCAGCTACTGTATACTTTGTCTAAGTTGATGTTTTTCACCATTTCATTACACTTCACTGTTCTGTTTCGTTCATCATATATTTATAGAAACACATTTCTAGTCTATTAATAATAATGACAGGACTCTGTGACACTATTAAGTGGTTATAGTATTTTGTGAAACTTTTGAAAAAGTATTTCCTATTCTTTTATGGATTACATATTCTCTCTTTTCAAATTCTAAAAGTTTTTGCAAGCATTCAAAGGATTTGTACTTATGGAAATAGCACATAAATAGTCTAGCTGGATGTCTTCTGCACTGGAAAACAAATTTAAATAAATAACCCGTAAAAACGAAAACTGGTGCAGGTCTGGAAAAACTTCAGCACAGCTCGAACAGTAAAACTTACTTTAATAATAAGCTGAATAAAACATTCACGAGTTAAGCGCTTTCATCTGTCAACATACAGACTTCCTCAGACACAATAAACAAAAATAAAAATAATATAACGCTGCATATTAAGACTACATTTGAATCAGATGCTGAATACTAACGCAATATTAAAAAAGGTTTAATGGTGATACTATCATTAATGCCTGGGAATCTAGTGGCATCTGTAAGTATTTGCCACTTACTTTCTATCAATGCCAAGGACATTTTCCAATTTCCTCCATATGGATGACAAACTACCTGATCAATAATCGCAAATTTAAATAATAAGTATCAGCATTAAACCTTTTTTAATATTGGATTAGTATTCAGCATCTGATTCATATGTAGTCTTAATATGCAGTGTTATATTATTTTTATTTTTATTTATTGTGTATTTAACACATTTAAGTGATATATTTTTTAAAAACTTTTGTATTAATGGATTCAAGTGTAATGTTTTAAGCAAAACAAGAGGATGTTCCTTTAAATATTTTTGGCGCCAATTTTGGCTATTTAAACTTTTGTAAAATTTTCAGTTACTGGTTCTGAGGAAGTCTGTATGTTGACAGATGAAAGCGCTTAACTTGTGAATGTTTTATTCAGCTTATTATTAAAGTAAGTTTTACTGTTCGAGCTGTGCTGAAGTTTTTCCAGACCTGCACCAGTTTTCGTTTTTACGGGTCATTTCTGTGGTTCTATAGTTGCATTTGAAATTTAAATAAATAAGTTAACTAACAAATAAAATCCTCTAGTTGCTAGAACAGACATTTTGTAAGAGTGTGTATGTGTCTGTTATTATAATAAATACTCCAAAACTCTGACTACTTTCATTAGTACTCACTCCACCAGGTAAGCAGCTACCACTCTGGCCATTGCCAGTGATGTTACTACCCCAATTATTCATGAGGCTACAACTAGACATCCATTTAAACCTTTCCAGCCACTACAAACTGGATGTTCAAATTAGTGGTAGTGACAAGACATATTAGGAACCCTCTAGTCCCTTAACAGAGCTGATGGCACTCTTACAGAGTGTTACAAAGAGTTTTTTTTTACTACAATGATCATCCTTATGATGGACATTGTATTGTTGTGTGATTATACACAACATGAGAGTATTTGTTTGAGTACTTGATCACTGCTGCAGGATATGCTTCCTGCCTGTATTCCAGTGATGTGGTATCTGTAATAGATCTGGTGAACATGTATATAGTTAGCTCTATATATACATGTGATTTTGATATATATTTGAGCACATGTATGTTGTGAAGGATGCATGAAATGAAGTGCAGATCGAGTGACGTGTGTCTTAAGGATTATAGTATGACTAGGTTTGCTTGCAAACAAATTACAGTTGGTTAAAAGCACTGCGTATGAATCAATACTTTTTATTAAATGTAGGATAATGAGATATGAGAAAAAATGGATTTGATGAAAGTACTACTGCAGTTGCTTAGAACTGTAAATATAAACATAGATACTGGGAGGCAGAACCTGGCAGATGCTACTTTTCATGCACAAAGGCAGTTGCAAATCTTCCTGTGACTTCCTGATTTAAATTGTTTTTTTTAAAACATGACTAAATGTTGGCATATGTTACGGCTAATGGCAAGATTCCACTTCTTAGTTTCCAATTTTGAAAGCCAAGCCTCCTTCTATCACTCTAACTAAGGCTGACTTTCAAATGCATGGTCCTGTCCCTTAGATAACTTTAGTCTTCACTAAGCACACAACATCCAAAATAAGCTATTTTTTGTATTGTTATACTAATACTAAATCCACTATTTTAGAATAATCCCCTAACAGTTTTAACCATTCCTAGTAGAATTTATTTATTTTTTTAATGCAAGCAGTACTTCTTTGAGAACATTCTTTAGATATGTTCTATACTCCTGCATCCCTCTCTTCTTTTATGTTCCATACAAGATACCCATATTCATTTGGGTTTTTGAAGAGAAATGTCTGTTGGAATAAGAAAGGAGAGGCGTCTACTATGTGTAAAATACAATAAAGACTCTAGTTCCCCTGTGGCATCAAAACCTTGCTGTCAATATCTATATCTATATATATATATATAGATATATATATATATATATATATATATATATATATATATATATATATATATAGATATATATCTATATATAATGTGTGTGTGTGTGTGTGTGTGTGTGTGTGTGTGTGTGTGTGTGTGTGTGTGTGTGTGTGTGTGTGTGTGTGTGTGTGTGTGTGTGTGTGTGTGTGTGTGTGTGTATATATATGTGTATAGCTGACTAGACAAATGGATCTATTTTGTAAGGATAAAAGAACACATTACCGAAGACAAGAAGGCCGAGACGAGAATTCTGAAACTTCTTTTTCACAAATGACTACATAGCTGAAACATTTCCAATGGTAACTAACTACTTGGCCAACAAGGGGGACTTTGCCCTTTTCTCCACTGTAGTGCAACCCCGGATATTTAGTTAGTGGAGATGTGGGGGATGCAACCCCCCCATCAGGGAGTGTTGGGGAGTAGCCCCCCACCTAAGTGGGTTTAGATAGTTCAGTATGTTTCAGTGTTGTGTTCAGCTAGTGTTCAATTGCCATGGGTAAACGTATGTAGTTCGGTATTTCAAGTTTTGCAATTGTCGTCTCAGGAGGTTTGTCTTTATGCTTGTGGGATTTCGCAATTTCAAAGCAGATCCACATATCTATATATATATATATATATATATATATATATATATATATATATATATAGAGTGACTTTTATTTTCCTATAGACAGTGCCACCTCCTCATATAACTGTCCAGTCTTCCTCTGTGTTCCTATAAATACATGGGGTCCACATTGATTTTTCCTGTGTATAAAAAATATATCCTTTGAATTATCTATTTTTTTTGTCTAACACATTCTATTCTATGTTTCTAAAACTACTGCACTTCTTGATGGTACTGTTGTTTATACAGCCTACACCTTTATATAATTGCTGCATTTTTTACACTAAGGTTTGTTCGTATTTGGAGGTTACATAAATATATTATAAAGAGAATGAGGCCCTGCAAGGAGCCCTACTAGTCTTTTCTGCTTATATATACTCACTCTCCTGAATGTTTTTTTTAATATTAACTCTTACTATTCTGTTGTTTAAGAAGTCACCCATCCAGTTCTCTGTTGAATGGGAAATTCCTACTTCCATTTCTTCAACATTATGCTCTACTATATTGTGTTGAAGGCAGATAGAAAGTCTAAGAAAAGAACATTCACGTAAAGACTGTTATTTATAGCTCTAGCATGCCTTCCCAGGAATTAAAAAAAAAATTGTCTGCACCTATAAGCTTACTGACTCCAATTGGGTGTACTATTACTGGCTATTTGTACACCAACTTGATCAGAAATAAATCTTTCCAAGATCATAAAAGCCAAAGTGAAGTAGATAATGGATCAGCAATTCTTTACTTCGTTAGAATTTTTATTCTGTTTTTCAAGGGCAGTGCAACTGAAGTCATCCATCTTTTAGACATGCTCATGCTTTCAAATTCTCTTTTAAATAAGAAGGTGAGCATTGGTGCACCTTCCTTGCCAAGTTTTATTTATAATATATTCTTGATCCCATTTGGGCTTGGGAGATTTAAACGTTTCTGGATGTTCCTCATCTCATTCTTTTCTACATTAGCCAACAGTATTTGTGTGCACATGCTATGGGTAACGACAGGGGAAAACAGAAAAGAGAGAGAGTCTGGAAAGTTGTACGTGTTTGCAGTGACAGCAGGTATAGGTTCATAGGTTCATAGGTAGCTACTAGGCTATCTGCCCGAAGGCATTTATAAACCTAGCCGGAATGTGTTGCTTTCGCCTCCCCCTTAGATTACTTCCCTGTACCTCTGTCTAGTAGAGCCATTGAAGTGATCCCCGGGGTAAACTTTCTGTTTCCCATCCACTCGTCAAGGTTCTCTTGAAGTGGGTTAGCGAGGAACTCTGCCTAATGTAGTTGGAATCTTGTTCCAGAGCATGGGAAGTCTCTGGGACAGGAATCTGTCCTTCCAGCACGTCCTATTTATTGTTGTGGTGAGGTTTAGATCCCTGGAGCGTGTGGCTCGAGGGGATATGGTTTTCTTTAGGTGGAGCATGTCCATCAAATCTGGGTTGGACATGGCCTCGTATGTCAGGCAGAGATCACCTCTGAGTAGGCGGTATGCAACAGAGTACAGCTGAACTTTCTTCAGTCGAGCTGCATAGGGCATCTGCTTAATGCCAGTGATCCTCTTGGTGAGGTACTTCTGTGGTCTTTCCAGTTGTTGCAGGTGTCTTGTAAGGTACATCCCAAATGGGGCATTGTACTCTATGATGGGTCTGATGAGTGATGCATAGAGAGGCCCAATGACCTCTTTCGATCTGGATGCAAACCCTTTTTTGATTAGGTGGGCCACATAGAAGGATTTTCTAACCACTTTGGCAATGTGATTATTAAAGGAGAGGTTACTATCTATTTGGGTCCCCAGATCCCTTATTATGTCTTCTGTATTTATGGGGCTACCACCTATGTGGTAGTTTGTGGGTACTTTGTTTTTTTTCCAAAGGGGATGACTATGCACTTTTTGGCATTTAGCTTGAGGCCATGGTTTTGACACCAGGTATCTGTATCGGTCAGTGAGACCCTTTTGGAGGATGTTTGTGTCAGCCGAAGAGTCAGTTATAGCCCCTAGTTTGCAGTCATCTGCAAACTTGGTCAGCCATAGTCCTCCTGTGCTTGCCTGTACCTCTGAAAAGTATATGTTGAACAGGAGGCGCCCTAGGACTGAGCCCTGGGGAATGCCACTTGTAACCGGTTTAGAGTCAGACCTAGCTCCCGCAACTCTTACCATGTGGGTTCTGTCCATGAGCCAGTTGGCAACCCATCTCGTGATGTAGGGGGTTTTGTTCAGGCTGGTGAGCTTGTCTATAATACCTGAGTGATGAATGGTGTCGAAGGCCTTTGCGAGGCCTAGGTAGGCTGTGTGGACCACCTTTCCCTCATCTATAGCCTTGGTAACTGTCCGAAAGAAGTCCACCAGGTTTAGGAGGTATGATCTGCCCTTAACAAAGCCAAACTGGGTAGGGTCCAGTGTTTGGAGGTTTCCTATGTCTCTGTTAATGAAATCCATGATGATGCACTCCATAGCTTTTCAGATCAAGCTAGTCAGGCTTATAGGGTGATAGTTTCCAGGGTCGGTTGTGGCTCCACCTTTGTGGAGCAGAATAACCATTGCTGTGCGCCACTCTGTGGGCACGTAGCCTGTGGAGAGGCTGAGTTTAAACAGTGTGTTTAGGTGAGGGGTTAGTTCATCTTTGAGCTTATGTAGGACGCAGCCTGGGACACAATCCAGTCCCATTGATGTTGTGTGTTTGGCTTTGGAGAGGGCTGTTTTAACCTGAGTGTCTGTGATTTCAGGGGCACTACATTCTTCTGGTGTAGTTATGGGCCGTTTTGGGGGTGAGAGGGGGGTGAAGTTTGCACTGAACCTGTCTGCCAGGATGTTGGCTATATCAGTCAGTTGAATGTATTTTGTGCCATTCTGCACTAACAGAGCAGATCTGAGATTTGCCACTTAGATTCTTGACATAGCTAAAGAATGCCTTGTGGTTATCTTTGGAGTCCATGGCAATATTTCTTTCGAAGCTAGCCTTGGATGATTTTATGAGGGAACATAGTTTCTTGCTGATACTGAGCAGGGATGTCTTCCCTTTTTGGGATTTTACTCATTTCTGTACTAGTTCCCTCCTTCTATTGTATAGCTTGTTTATGGTAGGGGTCCACCAGACTGGTCTTCTTTTCTTGGAGGAGTGAGTCTTGGTTTTGTTTGGGTTAGCATGATCCATGCATTCTTGTAGGTGCCCATAGAGTGCATTAGTAAAGGATTTTGCAGCTTGGACAGTGTTATCCTTTAGCATGGGGGCTTTGAAACTTCCCACCTCGGTATTAAGTAACGTGAAGTTTGCTTTTGTAAAGTTTTTCACAGTG